>NW_010537202.1:55108-76528 GCF_000687285.1 Phaethon lepturus | reverse complement strand
TTCTCACAGAAGCCGCCCCTGCAGCCCCCCAACTACTAAAACTTTGCCACACAAACTGAATACAGCTATGGAAAATGAGTGAGAATCTGAATGACTCCTTCCAGCCATATAATGTCACAAGCTTTGGCATTCTGCCTTTGAATTATTTCAACATGTTCTGATTATTTAGTGTCTCCAGACATCCTTAATAGAATTTTTTTTTCCGAAAGTACATCTTTCTATTACATTACAGAAGAGCTGACTGATTAAGACATTTTTCTCTACTGTAGCATGTGTTTTCCTTTGGTGAAGCTGATTTCTTTCTAGGTGGCAAGATTGCTTGTGTTTCTGTCACACAGAAATCAAATGGTCTCCAATTCTCTTACACCCTGTGCAGTTCACTGGGATGGTAATGCTTGGAAAGCACTATTGCCAGAAGAGAACTAGGAGCGATAGCAAACCATAAATGAGGTATAGCATTCAAGTGTAGCAGCATGGCAAAAAACCCTAGTGATGCTGAATTACTTGAGCATCCTGTCAAAGAGTAGGGAGGAGGATGACAGCTGCTTTCTCCACGAGGAACTGAAAACTCAGCGTTGCGTTGGGCACTGGTACCACAAGATGCAGGTAATGGGGAGGCCATGCAGAGTGCGTCAGGTTTGCTGTCATTCCTAAACAAATGTTCCCTATTTAAATTAATGAAGGTAGCACTACATCCTCTTCCACAACTGCAGTTAGAGCCAAATTCAGTTGTTATGTTCATGGACCATTTCCATCTGATCTTGCCTAAACAGCTAGGGTGAGATTTTTTTTTCTTCTACTATTCTCCCTTTTTTTCTCCATACCTACATAGGTATGTAGTAGTATTTTGACATGTAAACTTCAGTCCTCAGCCAGCATAAATGTCAAACTAACTTCATCAAGGAGTATTTCAACTCCTAGGTGGAGCTTTATTATTCCTCTTATTCATTACAGTAATACTAATATTAAAATTACTATTGATATTGACATTAATAATACAAGTGAGAAGCTAGTAGGAAGACTTGAGATCTAATTTTTTTAACAGTTAACAGAACGTGTTGGAATGCAATGGAGATTTAAGCATCTCACTTCTAAAAACCCAAGTCTGTCCAAAGTTTAAGCAAAGATGTGAATAAGGAACATAATGAATTAGAAGAAAGATGAGATGAAAGGGAGGGATTTAAGCAAAATTTAAAAATGTGTGTTATAACAGAAATCAGTACCCGATAGTGACATCTAGAGCAGAATAACCTCCCAAAAGAGCAAGGTACTGTGTCTGAGTCATTAAAACAGGTCTCATGTTTCCTAAAATTTGTTCTACTTAATTTTGTATCGATTTGTCGCAGTAGTTTTTTTCTTATGGTTTTCACTTGGCATGCCTGGTTTGCCCAGTGCTGTGCTCTTCACAGTACTGTGTAAGCCTGTATTTACCCTATGTGGGAACATTAGGCTACATATGAAACTTCATCAACACTGTGTCCTCTCCACTCCTTTAAACAGCATTCCTAATTATTTTCAGTTCCCCCCACATCATTCCAAACTTCTTCACCTGTTTTAAATGCTATATTTCAAACCAAAATAACAATTCCTTCTCAGATGAGCATACTTTTTTTATATTTTAAAGCTTATCATTATCTCCTGCAATTACCTCAGCCGAAAGGAAGCAGATTTGAAGTCAGTGGATGTTTCACCACTTTGAAGATAGGTGCTGACTTAGGCGCACTGCTAACAAAGGTGGATAATTAGTTTTATTCCAGGAGCTGAAGCATTCCTCTGAGTCACAGTTTCACCTTGCATTCTTCCTTATTACTACATGATGCCAGTTTAGGGCTGCAATAATTCAAATACTTTAAGTTGCCGTAGGTGGCTAACCACTTCTTTGTAGATACCGTTTAGGGAAAGGGGGAAGGGAGGGAGTGAAGGAAGCAGGCAGGAAGGAAGGCAGGAAGGCAAGAAGGCAGGCAGGCAGGCAGGAAGGAAGGAAGGAAGGAAGGAAAAGGTCAGCAACCTTGCTGACACTACTTGTGCAAATGAAATTACTCCAGAGAACCTCAACAGAGATGTAGTGTGGTCCTTATTCTACATATTTGTAGGCAGAGTTACAGTCTAATCCTTCGTTTTGTTTCTTTCTGGTTTCTACTGGGTAGGTATTTAGCCTAGCAATACTATTTGTAGAATATTGTACAGATGCCATTTTTAATAAATGAGTTATGGTTGGTAAGTCACTCCAAAAATCCTCACTGCATGTGCCTGTGCATGAAGGCAGTCTTACATCTCATGTTTGGCTTTGTTGCCTAAGGGTGATCCAAAAGTAGCAGGGTTGAATGTCCTACTCTCTGAAGTTTCCTATTTACCTCTGATGGGAGACTGTCTGGTTAGTTTGACACTTCTAATATGGGTCAGTAACTGTCAGTACTGGATATTATCAAGCTGTTTGTAGCTGAGATAAAATTAATACCAAAAAAGCACTCTCTGGTCTTCTAATTAATCCCACAGGAGAGCAAAAACTCATTTAAGTTAGAAGTTTAGCTGTCGGCAGCATCAGGAAAATCTGGTTTCACTTCACTGAGCTGAATTAAAACTCCACATTAATGGAATTAAAGCACGTTGCCTTCTTAAACCCTTACATCCATCAAAGGAAAGGCTTAGAAGCTTTATAAACAACTGCACTGCAAGCTTCAATCCTTGACATAAGAAACAACATGCTGAGAACACATCATAAAACTAAAGAGGGTTAGTGCTAGTGTTCCCTTCACTGTTCTCCAGTGGAACTTTTTCAATATTGTATTTATCAATCTTTTTTCCTTTAGTATCGTGAATGACAAAGAATAACTCAGAGCTCTAGATTTGGGGTTTTGTGTGTTTGTTTGTTTTTTCTGCACAGAACATATTGATCGACAAATAGAGTTTTTGTACTTCTTCAGTACAGTACAGAACCAGTGGCAATTTCAGAATTGGGATCTCAGGAATGCTGCTCTGAAGCCAGTTTTCAGGGAGGTCTCTATCCAGCCTGCATCACCGCTTCTTTATGAGAAGATGCAGTTCAATTGCTTTAGGAAGCAAATAATGACTTCTATGCTGTCAGTTTTGACTTATCAAAACAAAGATATATGAAAACAAAAGATTTCTTGGATAAGGGTTATAGCAACTAGAAGACAACTGTTCTTTGTTGACAGGAGGTGGGTTAGGAGAGGAAAGCTGATTACTTTTCTAGTGCTCTGTGTGTAAAGACAATGTGTATTGTTTTTACACGAGCAAAAGAGACCAAAAAAAATTTTACATGGTAACAACCTTCTTTCTTCCACTCTCAGTGCAGTAGGCAGGCTTTGGGATGAACTCTGATTTGAGTGTTAGGCAGTCTGATCCCTTAATGGTGGTTTGTCCTTATTTTTAGTTGCCAAATTGCGTCACAGAAGTTTAAAATACAATAAATATTTCCCTAACGTGATTGTTTCATCCCAGCTAGGGGGTTCACTGGGATATGGTGTATTGGTGAAAGTGTCATTCGTGAAGGGAAGGCGGTAGTTCAGGTGGTCCCGACAGGGAAAGAAGGATTTATGATGCTACCTCCCATCATCACCCACACAGCAGAAGTGCTTTCAGAGCAGCCTTGGGCCAGACCAGAATTAAAACTAAGGAAACTGGCTACTCACTTTCTTGTTGTTATAATATGTATTGATATTATTATTTTCATAATAAACATTTTAAAAGATATGTTGACAACAGGCTGCTCTGTTTTTCCTAAACAAAGTCACAAAATGGCAGGCCTTGCCTAAGAAATAGGTTTAAAACAAAAAACAACTTAAACCCATTAAAAAAGAGAGATTGGATTCTTTGCTCCCTGTTTTGGCCCTTATTATTCGTTTATGATCTCATTCTTTGTTCCTTCGCTCATATGAATTGTCTTACAAGAATGGTATATTCCCCTTGTCTCAATGAACTAAAATTAAATGGAATTAAGTTAAAAATGGTATTTTACAGAATGTGAGCTTCATTTCTTCAGGGAAAATCAATCTTGTATGCCCATAGTACTGAGTAGTATATTGCAATATTGGTACTTTATATTATTAAAACTATTGGGACATTCGTTCTGTATCATTTCAGAGAAAGGGTAGCATTTTTCTAAGCCTAAATGTTGAACTTTAAATACTTAGATCTGTGAGTGTAAAAATATGCTACTTACCTATATATCTCAACAGGGATATAAGTGTCTATGTTTAGGCATTCATCATAGAAAATGTTGGTTGCAGTAACTAAGAAGTTGTATTTTCTTTTGTACTACAAAAGACATGACAATGCAGAAGTGTATTAAGCATGTGATGGAAATGGCTTCTTTCTGCGGGTTCCATCACTTTGACAGAAGCCACCAGGAGCTTTATTTTTTAAATAAGACAATTAGGAATGATATCAGACTGTTTTTTCTGTCTCCAACTGATTAGCCACTTGTGTAAAGCAGTGATTAAACTGCCTTTTTTTTTCATTTTAGGAGTCATTATATTCATGATGGTACCTTAGAAGGCGTAAGCTTGTACTGAGCACCAAACTTGATTTTTATAATTATTATATCACCATGAAAAAAGCCAAGGACTCATTTGAACCCTATGTAACAAACACCTAGGATTGGAAAAGGGTTTCTAATGAGTGGAATATTGCCAGTAGCTGAGCCCCTCTCTTGGAAGGAGTGAGGTATAAGAGCCCCTCTCTTAGAAGGAGTGAGGTATAAAGTTCCTTGCAGAGCTTTGCATAATGCGGTAGTTATTCCAGTAAGGGACACTGATGACATCTAGTGCTTGAGTGCTTTGGTAATTTCAGGAGAATACTGAATTGAAATCACTGCTTTAATTCATACTTGTTCTAGGATTACATTACTTAACAGAGCATCTGATATAGTAGAAAATAATATTGCCATCCTAGCCTTTTTTTTTCACTCCATTGTAGAATCATAGAATCAAAGAACAGTTTGGTTGGAAAGGACCGTTAAAGATCATCTAGTCCAACCACGCTGCCATGAGCAGGGACATCTTCAACTAGAGCAGGTTGCTCAGAGCCCCGTCCAGCCTGATCTGGAATGGTTCCAGGGATGGGGCATCTCCCACCTCTCTGGGCAACCTGGGCCAGGGGTTCACCACCCTCACTGGGAAAAAAATCTGTCTTAGATTTAATCTGTCTGCCCTCTTTCAGTTTAAAACCATTACCCCTTGTCCTGTCGCTACAGGCCCTGCTAAAAATTTGTCCCCCTTTTTCTTGTAAGTCCTCTTTAAGTCCTGGCAGGCTGCAAGAAGGTCTCCCCAGAGCTTTCTCTTCTTCAGGCTGAACAAACTCAACTCTCTCATCATAAAAATGTGTTACGTTTTCCCAAGAATCTGCTCTTCCCTCTGAATATTCTTTTGCCAGCCTGTCTGGATAATCCTTTAGTTGGTTCGCTGCTGCTTGCCCCAGCCATAACAATACTGTGTGAGGGTAACTACCAAGCATATGTGGTGGCACGGCACAATTTCTCAAGTGGTTGAAGAGAATGATTAGTGAGTTCTGGGTACCTTGCCCTTCTGCCAAGGTCTTACACATCTGCTTTTCTGAATGGGATTAATATCCTCTTTTAGCAAAGCAGGATTTTGGAGGCGTTGTAGACTGGACACCCAAAATCAAGGAACATGGTGCTCCTAATCACTTCTGGAAATGCTGTTTGCTCTCGTTTCAACTTTTGTGTTTCAACAATGATGTTCATTAGAAAGTTCAGAAATAGCATTTTCACCAACCTTTCTAAATAAGAATCATATGTTTTAAACAATAATGATTTGCATTTATATGAAGTTGCCCAATTTTTTAAACATACATGAATAGTGAAATCCAGTAATAAATTTATGTGAGTGCAGCCAATACCAGCTTTAGATCTAGGTAGGTCTATGTCCAGAAAGGAAATTTGTTCCATGTTAAAAAGAAGTGTGTGATGTCAGACAGAGATCTTTTATAAAGACTAAGAGTTTTTGCTAATCCTTAGTCATTCTTAGAAGAAATTCTTAGTGATTATTCATCCATTATATAAAATATTTAGAAACAGAGAGTTTATAACCTTCAGGTTAGGTTGCACAAAGTACCCTGGGTTAAATGTCAATCCTCAAAGGTAGCTGAAATAATCAGTAAAATGCAGCATCAATGTGAGGACTGAGAGTATTACAGTGATCAGACTGGTTCCTTCCCTCATTTTGAACCTTTCAGTGCAGGAGCAATAAATCACCATTCTGTAAATTACTTTGGTGAATGTAGCCCATTTTTCTATTTGCAACATCCAAACATAGTCACATCCCAAGCGCTTACTATTCAATATGTTTTTGTGACCGTCTTCAGTTACTGATTCTGCAGATAAATGGGAAATTATTTGGGTTTAGTACTTAGCAGCTGAAAGTCCTACCTTTAATGCTCTTGTAGCTTTGCTCATTTTGAAGCTGGTTAGAGTTATATTAACAAGTTTGCAGTAATAAAAATAGGGCAATGCTGAAACATTTTTTGAGAAAAGAAAACAAAGCTTTCAGAATTCAAGCCAGTTTGTCTAGTTGTGGTTGGATGTAAATACTGTGGCTCTGGTCATAACAGTATGCCATGGCTCTGGTAAGGAGATCTTGAAATGGGGAGAGGTGGTTTAGGTGTTTAAAGGCAAAGTACCTTTAAAGGTACTCTCATTTCTCAGCTTCCCTTTCCTATGACAATATTCCTTTGAAAAACAGAACACTACACAACATTTGTTAAATAAACCCCATTCCTGCATGAAACCTTCCGTTGCTAACTTGCCATGCCTTGTTAGTAGGTTTTTTTTCCCCCACAAAATACGTAGCATTTGTTGCAAGAATTGTTGCTGCTTGTTTGAAGTCTCCATTGTGGGTTTGGCGTCGGCAGTGTAGCTCAGGCATGGCTTCGCCATCCTTCTCCTAGAAACAGACCTTGACATATAATGTGACTTACTGGACTGTGACATGCATCATCATCCCTCCTCTGCTGCGTTCTTGTTCCTTGTACCAGCTGTATTTTTGCATCTCTTGATGCAACTTCAGGGAATAAACTTTCTGAGAGTCAAGCTGCACAGGGGAAAAGATGAAGGAGTTATGGCTCTGCTGTGCCACTTCTGTCTCACGTATACAGGGGGTAAATTCAGGGGAGAGGCTGTTCTCTTCCTTATTAATTTTGTGTGGGAAGCCAGCACAGGAACGTAAGGATGTATGTTCCCTTCCAGCTCTGTCTATGGTGTTGGGAGAGGGACAGAAGACAAAACACAGCCTGAACTTTAAATTTAAAAAAATGCATAAACACTAAAAAAGGGTAGTTTAAAAATATGCATTCTAAGTCATTTGCAAGATGCAAACTTAATGTGAAATTTTAACCAATATTCTTAAAATATTGTTCTGCAATGTTTGTCCAACTCAGCTATTCTGTTCACACCATGATGCCAGAGACTCATGATACTCCTTTACATCCTATGTTTTGCCATAAAACAGATAAAAAGCTCTGTAGTTCTTCTTATAAGGGGAATATACTTTCCCACAAACTTTCTGAAAGACTCGGAACAAGGATGAGTACAGCAGTTTACTAACATGACACAAGAGCACAATGGTCACAACAGGGAATACCAGCAGGTAGCAAGTCTTTTGTTTGTCCTGTGGCATGACATTGTGTGTCACAACACTATTGCTACACAGAAAAATCTTATCTCTTCTGTCAGACCGACAGTATTGGCTACGCTACAAGAGAAAATGCATGTAAAATAGAGGTGTCGCTCACTAACGTCGAATGTCTCAGCTTTTAATGAAAGTAAGGTGTGCTGCTTCTGGACAAACAGCTTCAGTTGTGTACAGAGCTTGAAAGCAAGATGAAATCTGCAGTTAGTAGAATCAGTGATATAAATTAAAACTGGCTTAAAAATTTATTTTTAATGTGTACTTTGCCTCACTATGTGTTGTAGCCATTTAAACTAATCAGAAGATAGACCCAGATGCTTCTGGATTTTATTTATTTTTTTTAAAAACATTGTCTTGGATAAGGAATGCAGTTTATTATCACAGAACTGCCTTTGACTGATGCTGTGTTGTTATCCATTTCTATTTACTCAACAGTAATGGTACAATAGTATTGTACAATAGTATCATACAATAGTACAATAATGAAGTTAACGTATACTGTGTAATGTATTGGGTTTATGTAATATAGTAACTCAGTTCCTCAACCATGACAACCCGTGTGAGAGGAGCCATTAGAGCTCGGGATTTTCAATCAAAAAGATTTTTCTTTCACGGAGTCTGTGTTTTGCTTAGAAAATATAATGTTTTTTTCTAAATGTTGTGTCTTCGATTGATATAATTTCATGTGGAAAAAACTTAAGCTACTTGAGATCTGATAGAAATAGTGAATATTGGTTGAAGTTTGTAAAATTCAAAGTTGTGTTATGGTGCAATTATAGGCAGCACATGTCCTCTTTTACTAAGCATTGTGCCTGAGAAACACTGAGAATTAAATTGATAACATCATTTACTGTTTTACCTTCTGCTCTGAAATTAACTTCACATTTTATAGTTAGTATATTTAGCAGAACAATTGCCATGTAAGTTATTTTAAGTCACTGAACTGTGCGTGTGTATATATTTTGTTTTTAAAAAGAATAAGAAAGGTAAGGGGGAATTACTCTCTTCATTGTTTGCTTTTAATGAGGAATGAAACCTGATTTTAAACAAGAGAGATTATAGGCTTGAGCCCTTTTTTGAAGAGATGAGCATCACTGAAGTCAAAATGCTTTAGACACGTGTAAAACAATCTGATTGTTATTTCTATTTTGGCATTAGAGACAATAAGAAAAACTTGTATTTCTTTAACAAATGCTTTTCTTTATTCTTCCCTGGTCATACAGTCATTCCCAGCACAGCACTGCAACACGTCCACCCACAGTGAGCTTGCAGCGGACCATTTCTGTGGAAGGGTAAGATGATTTTCTGTTGATGCTGCCTGTAGAGCTCTTAGATACCACTAAGCCAGACACTGAACTACCCATAAATACATAGCTGTTAACCAGGTGAGGTTTTGCATATCCCAGTGTTTAAGTCTGTGAAATGCAGAAATAAATACTTTCAAATTAGTACTGATCCTTTTTAAATATTTAAACTGAAAGCTTTGGTTTTTATGGAGATGAGAATATCGGTCATGGAGATACATTAACTACAATCTCTTCAATTCATCTCACTTGACTAGTGTTAATATTTACATGTGTTCTTGTAAAATGGATCCCACTAATCATAGAAATGCCCAGTGAAGTCTTACTCTATGTTCTTAATGTATTTATGAGTTCTTTTTGACAAAGCAGTCTCCCAAACTAAGGATGAAGAAGTAGTGACAGAGAGTAATAATCCTGTGTTGGTCTATATCTGTGTATATTAATGTGTTAATTGTAGAGGTATAGCTCTGAGTACTTAGCTGTCTCCATTTTAACAGAAATCATTGGGTAAAATATAAATAATTCACAACCACTGATAATATTTTTGCATCTTTATGATCTTAGAAAAGCTGATATTTAACAAACACACATTTTGGTTGCACTGACGGGCGTACTTTACAAAAAGTGTTAGATTTATTTCTCGCCTCCCATAGAAATGTGGAACTGTTTGAAATATTTTGTAGGCCTGGGTAATAATTTGTCATCGGCCGCTCTCAGGTCCTATTTCAAAGCTTTTCTTTCATGTGATAAAAGTGAGAAACCAAAGTTTCCATGGAGGAAAGTTGTTATCTTGTTGTATTTTGTTTTACGTTACGGCCTTACTGTGGTGCACTCAGAAAATAAAATGGTAGCTATATGAAATCATCCACTCCTAAATGAAGCCTGAAATATTTTTCTCACTTTTCTCACAAGTCTCATTTTTTTCTTTCTTACCTAGATCTAAGATTTTAAGTTTTTATTTAAAATGTGTAGAACAGCTGTAGTAAATACTCATTGAAAACAAGACTGAATAGTGAAATTGCAACAGGAAAGGTGCATATGGCTTACAGGTTGTCATCTCGAAGGTAATTCTATAAATGAAGCCCTCATCATCCAACCTTCTTGCTCAAAACAGGGCTACTTTCAAGTTAGATCAGGTTGCTCAGAGTCTTGTCCAGTGGAGCTGTGACTATCGCCTAATGTGGAGATTGCACAAGCTCTGGGCAACCTGTCTTAGTGCTTAAACGTGCTCCTTTTGGATTTCTCTTAGCTCTTTCTCTCTAATGAACAGAGAGTCATAATAAATTCCCATCTCTTTTTGTCAAATCAACTCATGAATAAATTGATGTTTGAAATCAAACTGAACTTCAAGAACAAGTTTATCAATTAAAATGGTGATTGGGTAAAAAAAAACAATAAGAAGAAAAAAGAATTTGCTATTTGCTTTGAGATTTAAGGAAAGAAATCCTATTATGATGTCTCTGACTTGTTCTACTGGACTTTGTAATTCAGGAGGTATCCTACAGGTTTAAACTCCTGTTGAAATTTGGAAAACAATCTGTCTACATGAAATTTTAGCTAAATTGCTGAATCTATACTGGCCACACAGACAACTTGCATATATTTTGTACGAATCATTAGAGCGCAGGAAATCTGCAATTGATATTACAAGTCTCCTGCTTTTCAGGAGGTAGAAGAATATCTGGCTTGTAATTATTACTAATCAACTTACACTGAGTCATATTTCATTCCACATAGGAAAGTGGGACTGTTACACCGCTGAGCAAAAATACGTAATCAGCTCAGCCCTAAATATTTAATTATGTTGAAGTTTGATTTATTCTAATGTTTTTGTGAAGTCCATGCTGCTAAGTATGTTTATAGCTAATACAATTTGAGGTCAAAATAAAGTTATTTTTCTCTTTTAGGAACTGGGTTTCCATCAGTAGAGTTCTGCATTTAGGTGACTCATTATATTGCTTTTGAGAGGCACTGTGTAAATAGTTTTTTTAAAGCAATAAATTGCTCTACCTGCAAGGCATCCCTAGCACACACTTAGCTTTGTGGCCTGTGTGCTGGCTCTGTGTGACTGACTGTGTAGTCACTGAAGTAATATAATTATTGGGTCCTGTGAAGGAGAAATGAAATATGGGAGGGTTAAAGAAATACATGGAGAAATGCATTCGCTGGCATTTATTCCTTTCCACCCAGTTGAATATGTGATAATTGAGCTGGCTAATAGTTTTTTCATCTAGGTAATGGATTCATATGTTAAAACATTATTTTTTTTACAGAGGGCTTTTGTGAGCTTCATGTTCAACAGAAAAAAAAGAGTAGCAAGGTGAAAAAAATAAATATATCTTTACAGATGAAATTTTCTTCACATTCAAACCATATATTCTTCACAGGTCAATAACTGTCCATAGGGTGAAGAGATTTATTATGTGTATAAAAGCGTGAACTTCACAGGTGTTTGATGTCATTGTTACTGCGATCTAATTAGTAACTTCCCTAATGGTTTATTTGCATGGTTTAAAAACAAGGAAACGATCATGTTTGGGTTTGAAAATATTGTTAGTCTGAGTTTTTTGAAATGGTTTTCATGAACAATTTTAACTGTGAGTATTCGAAATAGGAAAAATATTGGATGAAGACTAAAACCTGTTATTCGGAAATCCTGCTGTACTGTCGCACAAAGCTATAACGTTAGTGGTGTATGATAGCTATTCCCTCTGCAGGTGACATTCAGACTAAATTGTGTTTTATATGCTACCAGTCATCTCTTCTGCTGACCTGCTTAGAAACTGGGGTTTCAACTTACTTGATCAAGAGCATTTTTATGGAAATTTTAAACAAATTTATCAACGTGACTGAGTATCTCATCTATAAATATTTATATGTAAATAAACAGCATTTGAACCATGACTAAGGGTAAGAATTTTTATTCTGAACAGGACAGATATTATAGGCTGCTTTGTGTTTCAAAAGCATCTTACATAAAGTAACTCTGGATGCTTGCTACTAGCTGACTGTGTATTGATATTTCAAAAGATGGCTTAGAGGCATGGCTATTTTTAGGTATTCTCTTAGCCTTTGAACACGTCCTGTCTCCTGGCAGTGCCATGCGGTTGCCCATCACCATTCCATCTCATCTAGTTTTGTTTACAAACTGAAAAGCTGGAGCATTCGTGGTAAATAGAGCCATTGAATGCTGTAATAGCTTGTAGAAAAATGGCTTCAATATGGAACCAGTAGTTTTTAAAAGCAGTAGTCTATCCTTTCTAGTATGGAGTTGCCTGTGTCGGGTATAGCAGGTGGAACAGAGGTACACGTTTCAGGATTTATTTTGATTATGAGCATGTAAATGATGCACCTCCCGGATCAGGGAAGACAGACAAGTGCCTATGTGAGACAAAGTATAAATGAATAAGCGTACTGGAATAATCATCTCCCTTTCAAAGTTAAAGAACACATTAGCTGTCCTACATCATCACTCTAGAAATCAATTAGCTTTCTCAAATCTAGGAGATATACTCCTGTGCACTTAAAGTAAATGTCAGGTGTCATGGTAAAAATATAGACCAGTTTTTCAGATAAGAGATTATTCCTGTATGCCAATTCCATCTTGCTAGCTGTAAGCAGAAAACATTGCCTGGTGTGCAGGCTTTAATTTCTCTATAAAAGACAAAATGAAAGACTGTTGAAGTCTAGAGGGGTTCCCACAAAACAAATAAAGTTGCACATGTATAAGCCAGTGCACTCATGCATGCATCAGTCAGGTTGAAGCCTGGCTCCCAGTAGGTTCCTTTGTATTAAATATACTTCAAAGTTTGTGACAAGTTAGACATGATGTTTGCAGAATAAATGCATTAAAAATATAGTCAGTATTAA
The DNA here is from genome assembly GCF_000687285.1 of Phaethon lepturus. Lineage (NCBI taxonomy): Eukaryota > Metazoa > Chordata > Aves > Phaethontiformes > Phaethontidae > Phaethon > Phaethon lepturus. The sequence continues at coordinate 63,687 of NW_010537202.1, read as the reverse complement.
AGTTAGGATGAAGTTAATGCCAACATTCAATCAACTAGAAATGCCAAGGAAACATGGTCAAATAAACAGATAAAATACTTGTTTCAAGCAGAATGGGTAACTGTACTAAGCAAAATTAGATTTTGCTGTGTGATATGATAAATGAGCATCTCATTAAAGGCTGAATGCTTAGTTGCTAGTATACCAACATTGAATAAAAGGAAATACTAAACACTGATCTACTACAGGGGATGGAAATGAGCTCTCTGCACCTCACCAAAACATTCTCTTAGTTTAAAAAGGCAAAGGTACCCCGCTGGACTCTGATGCTCAAAGTGACAGCAATAGATGAGAGGAAGGTTTCCTTGTTTTTGTTACTTTCTATCGTAATTGAAATCAGCACGATTATGATTAAAGTCACAAATGAGGGATCACACCTCGCTGGGTCAGGTGCAGCACCGAGGGGTAACTCCTAGGCTCTGAGGTGGCGAAGGACGGGGGCCGGAGCAGGCAGGTCTGCCAGCTCCCTGCCGCTGCCAGGTCGTGGGGTTTTGGAAGCCTCACAGCAAAGGTAGATCAGAGGGAGGACTGGGGGGAAGGCAAGAGATAGTGCTGTTTCATATCGTGATGGAAAGATTTTGCCAAGCCTAAGAGGGGAATAGCAAGGGGAAAAATAGCCAAGATGCCACAGAGGTGATATTGCAATGAAACAACAGACGAGAGCACTACAGATAGATTTTTCTCTAAATTGTTGTGAAGCAAAGTTGTAGAAGATATAAAAGAAAATTTAAATCAGCCAAGTAAGTTTGCTTTTGCCTGAATTTTGAGGTCTTTTAAAAAGGCGTGTGTGCATATTCCAGGCCTTCAGTCACTTAAGATTTCCAATTCTCTCGTGTGTGATTAATCAGATTTTAAACCGTCATACACACTGGCACGTTCTCTGTCCATCCTAGCTTTCTGTGTTAAATGCTGTGAAGAAGAATGCTCAATCTGTTTGAATTACCTTTTTTTGGGTCCTTCCAGTATGAATGCCCTCTGGCTGTCTGACATAAACAGGCAGTTATTTATCAGAATTTTTTGAAGCATGAGAGGAAAACTAGAAGTATCGTAGAAAGAAATGGCTTGATTAGCCAACTGACTCCAAGCAGGCGTAGCTCAGTGCTCACACAGCGCGTTGGCAGAAACCAAACACCGTATGCTCAAGAGAAGGGTGCTTTGAGCCCTTAGATTTGGAGTTTTTTTCCCCTGATGTACTACTAGTGTGTGACTTTAACCAACTAATACAATTTCTCTCTGCTTCAATTTTCCCTCCTGCTATTTGCTACCTTAAGTAGCTTGAATGTTTTTTTGTTGCATTATATATGTGTAGTGCTTTAGTGGAAGGTGTGGGGCTTTAGTTGGCTCCCAGGTGCTACCCTAATCCATGCAATACTATAAATACATATTTTTCTGGGCTATGTTGTGTGTTACTGTAACACCAAATCAGGATGTGCATGAGTGGATGTATGATTTCAGTATCCTTTGTGAAGCAAACAGCATTTTGCGGGGGGGTAGTGTGGTGGAAACACAAAAAAACCCACCAAAACAACAAAAAACTTGCAGCCAAAGCAAGATCAAAGCCATATTTCAAAGCGCCTGCAGATTTGGGATACCTCATTGATGACATATGACTGAAGAACTCTCAAGGATCTGATATTTGAAAGCACCCAATGATGTGCTTAATATTTCTGTAGATGTTCCAAAAAGCATAATATCATTTCAACACCCCAATCTCATCGATGGTGCAAAAGAAACAGAAAGACAGAGCTATGTCAGTGTGAGATGAATACTAAAAGAGACCATGTTCTTTAATGTAGCCAGCAGCACAAAATAAGCAAATTAAAAATGGATTTTCTTTCAGTTAGTTATTACAAAAATTACTTGTTTTCAGAAAGCTCTTCCCCTTCATTTATCAGTCCAGTTTTTAATTTCTTAAATTAAATCTATAATTACTGTGGATCAAAATCTCTAGAACAATGATAGGGATACTCAAATTTTTTTGCCTTATCATTTTCTTATTGTAAAAGAGTGAACTAATCAAAACAAATATTCAGTGTAAATGTAGCAAATAAATACAAAGCACTTATCTGTTTTCAAGATAATGAACAAATAAAATAAATATGAACAAAAAAAAAGTTGAGGAAAAATACCTAACTTTTTTGCTTTATTTTTATTAATCATAGGAACAAATAAAATAAATATGAACAAAAAAAAAAGTTGAGGAAAAATACCTAAATTTTTTGCTTTATTTTTATTAATCGTATTTTTACAACAGAATACATTTCCTTAAGTTTTACCCACTCTGATTTGTTACTATTTATTGTTTTCAAATACTAATTTAATAATATTTTGCTCTTACATCAGGTTTGCAATTTATAATGTGCTTTGCAGAGTCTGATCTGATGCATTCCCTGAAGCAAGTAACACAGTCCATCCAAATTGATTCTCCCATTGATTTCTGAGCCTGTGAATTTGTGTGGATTGCAGCACTTTATTTGCTCCTTTGCTCCTGGCTCTATTAATGTGATCCTTTCTTATTTCTCTACCTTTTTAATTCCTTCCCTGTTCTCCTTACCAGAAACACTATCACCCTTTATCCTGTTCTCTCCTTTCGTTGCTCTTTTTTTTTCTTTTCTTTCCCCCCCCCACCTTTGCTGCCTTCTGTCAGTCCAGGAATGTTTTCATCTCACACTCCCTTCTAATTTCTGCTTGACTTCCCCTGCTGCTCTTCTCTGTTTGTATTTGGTACAAAGCTGCAGGAGGGCATACAACATGCACACACAGAATTAAAGTGCTGCTATGCTTTGTTAGCACCTAGAAACTCACCTTCGGCCGTATTTATCACAGGAGAAACTGTAAATGGGATAAGTAGTTAAAGCTGGAGGCAGGAACATGCATTTCAGAAACACTGGATGTTAGACTGTTCCTTTTTGCGTGGTGGCTACAGAGTGCCACCTATTGCCTCCACACCAACCAGTGAGCTTTTAAAGTAAGTTACCCTGAAATTACCTTTGCCTCAGTTGCTTTTTTCTGAACGACACATTTTTACTGAGTGCATTTACTGCAAGAAAACATCATTCACATTTGAGTTACTTTTCTTTCACTTCTTGTTCTCCCATCACCATGTCATCTTTAAGTCTTCGATTCCATCACCTTTACAGCTTTTATCTGCATTCTCTCTGGGGTTCTTTCATGTGTATTAGAATTATATTCTTAAAGGATTTTAATAGAGGCAAAATAGTTTTTCCTAATGTTACTTCCCAGATGCTCAAGAAAAAATGGAGCACCTGTTCTTAGATCTCCTTAACCATCATATTAAAAGAGTTGACTACAAACTTTTCTACCAGGTGAATAAATATGTAAAACTCTCATCTTCAGCTTTATCAAAATTAGCCTTTTCTTTGAGTGTGGTTAAAGCATTGGCAGATAACTGATTTACACGTTACTCCTAAGAGATCACCTGGCCAGCGGCTGGTACTGTAGTTTGTTTGCTTAAGAAAGTTTTCTCCTACTTTAACTTCATAACATGCTACAAAGCTTTATTATCATCATAAGGTTGAGGGTTCTTTTTTTCATTTTCACACTAAGTACATTAGGCAAGTGTGAACCATGATACATTTAAAAAATCTTAGTTATTTATTAGATTATAGTGAATTGGCATATACCTTCTACTTCCTGTAGTTTTTTGCAACATAGTCGTGGCTAATGGTTATTTCTACGATGATGATAACAACACTTGCTCATTCCTGAATCCACCTTTCAGATTCTGCAGGATACTCAGATATGAAATAAATATGAAGACATCTTACAGTTGGTCAGTCTCTATACAGCCAAATTTGAGTCATGACCAAAATGACCTGATTAGGCTAAAGAGCAGGAGCCAAAACCCATTGTGTTCTAATCACGGCTTCTGACATTTCCCCGTTCATTGTTTGAGCTTCCTCTGAACATAATCATGCAAGAGCAGAATGTGAATTTTGCTGTCAAAAGGCCAAAATTACAAAACAGCACTGACAGCGTTTTAGGCGTAAATCTGCTGACTTGATCAGAGACAGGGATTAATAACTGGGCCAACTTTTTGTTGAGCTGTACAGCTCACTATTCAGTGGATACCCAGTTGTATTGACCTAGTTTTGCCCATAGCACTGGCTTTCAACTTTATGATCCAAGCTGTCTGTCATATCTGGAAATGCTCGGTTTCATTTTGAACAAGAGCTGTCTGGATTTCTCACCAGAAGAGCATGCAAATGTATTTGTTTGACTTTACTGCCTCTTTTTCCTCAAGATCCAGGTAAATAATAATGGCAGTACCTCAACTCTCACAAAGTATTTTTGATGCATAGGACTCAAAGACGACAAGTGTCACCGTATCAGTTTGTGGATGAGGAAATTGAAGCTGGAAGAGCAAATTACTTGCCAAGATCACTCAGCAGCACGTGGGCTAAGTGGGGGAAGGAATCCATGCTTCCAGCTCACTGTCCTAGTTTTGCTCCAACCCCCAGGCCACCTTTCCTAATTAAAAACCTGTTTAGACTTCTTAGATATGGATTACATTATGTCTAATCTGCACATATTTAAGACAGTGCTGAAAGTGTTGCTACAAGGCAAATCAATAGCAACGATCCAAAAGGAAAGAAAACCCGCTTTATTTTCTGATGGATTAAAAATACTTCAAGAATATACAAACTCAAAACAACATGCCTTTTTCTCACAGCTGTATCTTTAAAAGATTTTTTTCTGACTATACAATGTTAAGAAAAAGTTATAAGATGGAGGTCAATGTGGAGTAGAGCTAATACTTTCATTAAAAGCTACAATCACCTTAAAATACTGTAAAAATTTGCTTTAGTTTTTTTCTTTCAAAAATATTAAGCTTCTGTTTCAGAAAGTTGAGACGTAATTTAAAGATCATGATCAAGCTGGGGATGTTGTCTGAACATTAGCACTTGGCAAAGATGAACAAATGGGTACTGATCTTGGAATTATCATGTAAAGGTTAAGTCCCCATGTGTAGAGCCGTAAGACTTAGCTTGCCTCAAATAAGACATCCCTTGATGCATCACTTCTCTCTCTTCCCCTTTTTTCCTTTTCTTTAAAAACAAAATGGAAATGAAAAAGCCATTCATATGTTGTAGACCTGTTGTATAGTACACAGGAAATATTGGATCTTTTTTATGAGAAGCATTCTGGAGCATATTTCCGTAGATGCTGTGTGTGTATGTGTGTTTACAATTGTCATTTTGCTGGTAACTTTTACTTGTAAAAATTGCGAACTAGAAGAACATCCTATTTCTCTGTGAGGAGTCACAGACATGTAAATGTATGTGTTTCTGAGTATTTGCAAGGCTGGGCTTAAGATTTAAAAAGCATTTACACTTTTTCTGAAAAGTAAATTGTTAGAGGGATTTGAACCGGGGTAGGTACCAATTAAGATGGGGTGCGTGTATGTATATACGGTTGTGTATGCTTGTGTATCCAAGGGAGAGAGACATCTGAGGCCTCGCATGTAGAGCAGAGGTTGGGAACCGGAATACGTTGGACACTTTCTCAAGGAGAGAAGGTGTCAAGCTACCTTGACTGCTTAGGAAAGTCATCTCGCCCTGGACATAAGTTTTCCCATCAGTAAAATGCATGTTATTATGTTTATATCTTTTGGGGCATATTTTTGATTTACAGTTGGGAAGTGCTGCAAGAGGTGTAGCTGTTATTATTTATTGATTTCCATCATAATGAACACCTTTTTAAACCAGTAAGACAAAAGCAGATATGCTTCAGTCTGGTTCAGTGACAAAGTTGCTGTGTGACTTGACAATTGCAACCTCCTGATAATGTCAAATCGGAGTTTTTCATAATATTCAGCTCTATTAGCTTGATCATACAAATGTCATTTGCTCCAAATCTGTCAGGATCAAACACACTTGCCATTGATTTGCCTAGAGTTTTAAATTTTTTCTTTGTTCATTTGTTTAAAGAGCAAGACTAGAATTTAAAATAGAAAAGGTACCATGTGAAGATTGATACTACTTGTATATATGATATTGCTATATTTAGATTAAAAAATATCTTCAGTGTTTTGGTTTTTCATTCAATAAATCTATCACTTAAATTAGTGAGATGGCTCCAGTGGGCTGAAATTAATAGAGATGTTTGGATTCAACCATGAGGAAAAAGCAAAAAATAATGCTGGTTAATTCCTACCTTATTTGTTCTACAATTAACAGATTTATCTCCTTTGTTAAATGGTTTCTTTTGGCAATAACAGGCCATTGTGTCTTAAGCAAAATATAGTATGCTTAAGATGCCTTTAAAAATGTGTACATGCTAAGAGTTTTGAATGGATAAACATTATCATTTTTTTTCCATACAGAGAGCCTCGAAAAATCATCCTGCATAAGGGTTCCACAGGACTTGGTTTTAACATTGTGGGAGGAGAAGATGGGGAAGGCATTTTCGTGTCTTTCATCCTAGCAGGCGGGCCCGCCGATCTCAGCGGAGAACTGCAGAGAGGAGATCAAATTTTGTCTGTAAGTATTTGTGCAGGTCTTTGCTGGCCAGCTGCTTAATCTTGTTCTTTGTCTATACAGCAAGGGACACACAAAGAAGTCTTTTGGGTTTCCATGTTGTAAAATCCAAGCTGGAGACAATTTATCATTGAATATTTTGTTTATTTGCTCTTGGCTTTTATTGCATGTGTTAATGGTGTTACCTGCACTTAGCTCAGAGTGAGACTTTTCTCTGCTTTATGCTATCTACAGTATGGCAACACCGCAGAGAAGACCTAAACACAGTGCAGAGCTCGTCATCTCCCAGTTTAACCCATCATCCAGTGCCATTTTGCCCAAAATACACTACTGAGTGCAAACGTATTTCTCAATTTCAGCTTTGAAGAGAAAAAGCAGTAGGATGAAATCATCTAGGCTGGGCTGTGGGTGCCATCTAGTGTGCACTAAACTGCTTAGCAAATGGCCCAATACAAGAAGGAGATTAATTAGGTTACGTTCATTATCTCTGTGCCTCTAATGAATTTGATGATCACTCTGAAATTAATTTTCAAATTTTAGAGAAGAAAAGGCTTTGTGGCCTGAGGCTATATTTTGCATACTTAGTCTCGAAAACATCTTTCTCATTTTTCTGTCATGTATGTATTGATAGGATGCATTTAAAAAAACAGAGCATTTATGTTTTAGGCTCTGTGAACTAACAATCTGAATGTAAAGGATTTTGAATGACAATGAAAGCCTTGAAAACATAGTTAAACACCCATTCATACGATGCCACCTCGCAGAAAAAAGAAACTGTCCCAATTTGATACAGTTGTGGCTGTTTCATGCAAAGTACATAAACAGCCTTAAGGCAAAGAACTGAAACACAGGAATTATTCATCCTGGGTGAGCGAGGGACGCGCCAGGCTGCAGTGCCGCACTCACTCCCGCTCTCACGCTTTCTGTCCCGAGAATCCTTGGCTGCTCTTCGCTTTAGCGGCGGGGGCGGAAGGCGGCTGGAGCCGGCATGGTTTGTGGCGCGGTTATGTGGCACTTTCCTGGTCAGTGCTTAAATCCCTTCGTGAGGAAGCTGGAACTGGTTTTCCTGCATTGCTTAGGAGTTTCTTGGCCGCTGACCTATTCTATGAAGAGTGAATTTACCTTCCACCTGGCAAAGTTTTGGTGTGAGAAGGTGGCTGGGGCTGCTTTGCGATATATGAAAAATCCAGCTTGTAAACACCAAAGGGATGCAGTAATCTGAAGTTATCGTATATTTTATTTAGACCTATTCCTTGAAAATGCTTTAAGAAAACTTGAGGAAGGGCAAGTAAAAGATGTTTAGGTACCATAAGAGATCCCCAAGTAAAAAGTTTGTAGGAAACTGTAAGAAAAACAAAATGGACTCTTACAAGGTTATCAATGTGAAGAGACAAAGGCGGCAAACGCCTGTGCCAAGAAGAACACAGACAAGAAACCTGAAGAGAATAGAAATGGAAATTTCTTCAGGATGATTATTCATTTTATTTTTCTTCAGCTAAATGCAGCAAAATGAGGCTGACTAAGAGCACTAGGAGATCGAAGCCTTCAACAGCACATGGTATTCAGAAATCCAGCAGTACAGATACAAATTTAAAAGTCCATTTTCCTTTGTTTTTAAGCAGGGTATATTTAGCACTGTAGGATATTGCCACAGCTGAATTTTTAACTCTGATTTTTGTCTGTTTCGTAGCAATGTATTCCATAAATTCTAATTAAAGTTACCAGTGCTTCTGCAGCATTTACTTGTCAGGCAAGAGTAGTTTATTTGTTCATTGAGCAGAGAGGGATGGAAATTATTACTAAATTAGACTGCATGCATATCCCCAGGCAATCACCAAGTCAGGCACTGCTGATTTATTTAGTCACAAACGACTATTAAAAATCCATTTTTCCGTATTCAAATTAAACGGATTTCAAGCACAGGCTACTTTTAGACCTGATTAATCTTAGACCATTGTCTGGTGAAGGGTCCCAGACACCTTAATTTTATAAGGGCTGCACCAAGTAGGTCTGTTTCTCTCTGTTTATTCTTTCTTGTCT
>NW_010537202.1:53843-55077 GCF_000687285.1 Phaethon lepturus | reverse complement strand
TCCCTACAGAAACAGTTTTCCCATTTGTTTCTCAAAACATTGACAAATCTGATTTACCAAGAATAAAAGTTACATTCAAAGCTAGTATTTCTAATTAACTCAGTCTTGGTTAAATTTCTTTCAGAGAGGAAGCATAAGTAAGTGATTTGAACTTTGGAGATCTGGATTTAATTCTCTGATTTTGCTGTTGTCCTTCTATGTGATCTTAGGCAAGGTGCTTTATTTTTTAAAGCCTTGACCTCCCGCGCAGAAGAGGAGGATCACAGCACTTTCCTAATTCATGCCTGTTCTCTGAATATGGCAAAGTGTTGCCTGGTTGAGAGATATGTATGCTCACCTTTGGGAAGTTACCTGTAAAAACACCTTAAATAGACATAGGGGACTATGAAAGATTATGCCGCAGTTTTGGCTCCCATGGATGAGTGAAATTTGAGTTTATTTTTTCCCACATGCCACCAGATGGCATCACAGGATCAGTAATGGTAGAGATCTGCCTTTGGAAACTGTCTAAAACCTTGAGAAAAGCAGTGATAGCTGTATTTTTCTGTGTTCAGTTAATTGACCGGAAATGTTTAAAACTTATCTTAGAAAGAGGGCTGGTATTCCCAGTGCTTCTGTGCAGAGACATAAAATGAATCATACCTGAACGCTGAAGGCAAATTGAAGAATAATGGAAAATGTTCTGTTTCAAATGGTAAAACATTTCAAACAGCAAAAAAATGAATTACAGTGTTACATTCATGATAAGCCAGGTTCTCCCCCATCAAAGATAGGATTTTTTTAATGCTGATTTCTTCTTGCTACACTTCAATATGCTCTTGTGAGTTACCACCAAACTAAACATGTTTCCTTATCCCTTCTGAATGTCTTTAAAATGTAGTAATGCGTACATCACCAGTGTAGGTTCATCACTATAACAGAATAAATGCCTCCTGGTAGTATTGTCCTCTCATTAAGTATAATGTAAATACTATCAAGTAACACTTTGAATACTAATTGACATCAAGAACTGATTTGCTAGGCGCTGTGTACGCGCAGATTAACTTTCATCTCAGATGTATATAATCCAAACGAAACAGCTCAGAATATCAGTGGAAGTATTATTTCAATTTAAGAGCAGTGGAAATGAGGTGCTGTCGTGGTTTAGCCCCAGCTGGCAACTAAGCCCCACGCAGCCGCTCGCTCACTCCCCCACGGTGGGACGGGGGAGAGAAACGGGAGAGTCAAAGAGAGG
>NW_010537202.1:25045-53800 GCF_000687285.1 Phaethon lepturus | reverse complement strand
CGACAAAGTATCCCTTCCCCACTCCCCCCGGGCAGCCAGGGGTTAAAGCCATGTCCAGGGAAGCAGGGCTGCATCACGCGTAATGGTTTCTTGGGAAGACAGACGCTGTCACTCCGAACGTCCCTCCACCCCTTCCTTCTTCTTTTTCCCCCAGCTTTATATACTGAGCATGATGTCATATGATATGGAATATCCCTTTGGCCAGCCTGGGTCAGCTGTCCTGGCTGTGTCCCCTCCCAGCTCCCCGTGCACCCCCAGCCTGCTCGCTGCAGGCCAGCATGAGAAGCTGGACAGTCCTTGACCACTTAGCAACAACTCAAAACATCAGCACCTTATCAACATTTTCTCATCCCAAATCCAAAACATAGGCTCACGCTAGCTTCTATGAAGAAAATTAACTCTACCCTGGCTGAAACCAGGACAGGTGCTATTATGTTAATTGCTTTGTTTAAAATCATGTGAGAATTCTGGGCCAAGTCTTAGACTTAGAGGCTGCTTGAACTCTGCTCTAAGCCCAAATCTCATCCCAAATCCAAAACATAGCCTCACGCTAGCTCTATGAAGAAAATTAACTCTACCCTGGCTGAAATTTCAGCCCAAATTCTCCATCTGTTAGGAAAATGCAGTCTCCAATAAAAATACAATGTCATGCTCCTTGATGCCATTCTTGCAGCTTAAAATTCCACTTCCAATGATAAGGGATATATTGCCTATTAAAACAGCAAGGGGAACCCAGTGTTGTTTAGTTAAAATCACCTGCATGAGAACAAACGATTTCCAAGAGCCATATGCATGAAGTGGTCACACATTGTGTATACACACTTGCTGACAGAAAGCAGTACAAATCTTGTAATTTTGGGAAAGAGGTACATAGTGAATACATTGTAATTTTTAGGGGAAATTCCTGGGGGAGCAAGAGGAGGAATATGGTCCAAATCAAACAAAAATTGTCACATCATTTTTTGCCTTACAATCTCAAATCAAAATCATGATAAAACATGACTACTTATTTTAGATGTCTTAACCTGCATGCTTCAAAGCACTTTCAGTGCCAAGTTGGCAACTTTACCAATAGGTGCAGTACCTAAAACACAGAGAGTTGGTTTACACATGCAAGTTCAGCAGCAAAATTCAGATTTACAATTTACTCACAAATAATTAGTTGTATTGGTCTTAGCCTTAAGGAGGTAACAGCAAGTATTAACATTTGAATCTTAACTTCTGAAATTACTGAATTTTGTGTCTTTGGACAAGACTAAACCTCAGATTAAGATTCTTAAATTTAGACATCTACATGCTTTCTGGGTGTCTGGTTGCCATTAAAGTCAATGGAGGCTAGAGAATGATTCAGCTGGCCAACTATGAGTTGCATGGAGCAAGTTGAATCTCTCTGTAAGCCTTATTGCCTGTATTGATTTGGTATCCATTGACTGTAAGCTTAAACACTTACCACATCTGCTCATGTTTATATTTAGATGTCTTAAACTGAATCACACATTTCATGTGTGTTTGCCCTTATGATAGATGTTTGTTTTTTCACCTAAAATCGTGCTTGCTTCATCACAAAGAACAGTAAAATAAAATTGTGGACCATAAAAGTAGTATCAGTTTTATTTCATTCTCCTGTAGAAATGCTTTAGTACCTTGTGCTTCACAACAGAATGAAGCGTGGCTGGTAGCCTGAAAGTAGACTCAAGAGAAAAAGGAGAACTGTTTGCTTTGGAGCAAGATTGCTGCTCCCAAGCAATGCATCCCACACGTTGCCTTAAGGAAATAAAACAAGTTTCCTGAAGGGTACTTGCTCAACAGCAACAGGAAAAAGAGTAGAAAAAAAAGAGGCTGCACTGTGAAGATGCAAGTAGACCTCCATCACATCTAACCTGAATCAGGTGAATGAAGATAAGCAAATTCTGTATGATTTTCCTCTTGATCTAGCATAGAACCAGGATATATTCATATATGGGGAAAGACAGTATCTTTTTTCCCCTATGACTTTCTGAGAAACAAATAACTATGCATTGGGAAAAGGCTACCAGAGATATTCTGTGGGGTTTTCTGTCATTGGTTCATGACATTATATATGGTTAGTTTGCAATGCTGGTATTTCAGCATCTCACTTCAGTACTGTCTCTGGTCTTTTATACAAGGTTCTCTCTTGCTGTCTTTTTTTGTGAGATGTTTGCTTTCCCTTACGAACAGTTTAAACACTTCTTTCTACTTGGTTGCTCCCACACAACTCCTACCCACCTTCTTGCTCACATCTGTAGCAAAAATAAAATATGCATTTGAAAAAACACAATGTTCTCCAATTTCTACTCCAAAATGTGTACATATAGAGCATGATATAGTGTAAGGGCTCTGTGCTTATTTATAGCAAATATTTATGCTTTATATTAGCTACAGTTAGGACTGACCTTCAGATTGGCTTGCCTTACTTCACTGCAGAGAACCTTTCAGCTTTCTAATTTAAAATCATAGAATCATAAAATGGTTTGGGTTGGAAGGGACCTTAAAGATCATCTAGTCCAAGCCCCCTGCCATGGGCAGGGACACCTTCCACTAGACCAGGTTGCTCAAAGCCCCATCCAGCCTGGCTGGAACACTTCCACAGATGCATCATCCACAGCTTCTCTGGGCAACCTGTTCCAGTGTCTCATCACCCTCATAGTAAAGAATTTCTTCCTTATATCTAATCTAAATCAACACTTTTTCAGTTTAAAGCCATTACCCCTTGTCCTATCATTACATGCCCTTGTAAAAAGTTCCTCTCCAGCTTTCTTTTAGGCACCCTTCAGGTACTGGAAGGCTGCTATAAGGTCTCCCCAGAGCCTTCTCTTCTCCAGGCTGAATTCCAACTGTCTCAGCATTTATTCATAGCAAAGGTGTTCCATCCCGCTGACCATCTTCGTGGCCCTCACTCCGACAGGTCCATGTCCTTCTTATGTTAGGGGCCCCAGAGTGGGTGACAGTACTCCGGTGAGGTCTGACCAGAGCAGAGTAGAGGGGCAGAATCACCTCCCTCAACCTGCTTCTTTTGATGCAGCCCAGGACGCGGTTGGCGTTCTAGGCTGCAAGTGCACATTGCTGAGTCATGCAAGCTTCTCATCAACTAACATCGCCAAGTCCTTCTCCTCAGGTCTTCTCAATCCATTCTCTGCCCAGCCTGTGTTTGTGCTAGGGATTGCCCTGACCCCTGTGCAGGACCTTGCACTTGGCCTTGTTGAACTTCATGCAGTTCACATGGGCCCACCTCTCAAGCCTGTCAATGTCTCTCTGGATGGCATCCCTTCCTTCCAGCACGTTGACTGCACCACTCAGCTTGGTGTCATCAGCAAAGTTGCTGAGAGTGCACTCAATCCCACTGTCCATGTCACCAACAAAGATATTAAACAGCACTGGTCCTAATACCGACCCCTGAGGAATGCCACTCATCACTGGTCTCCACTTGGACATCAAACTGTTGACCGCAACTCTTTGAGTGCAACCATCCAGCCAATCCCTTATCCACTGAACGGTCCATCCATCAAATCCATGTCTCTCCAATTTAGAGACAAGGGTGTCGTGTGGGACAAAGTCAAATGCTTTGCACAAGTCCAGATACAGCTTTTTGCTTATGGTAAAACCAGAGAAACCACTTAGGGCAAAGTGTGCATTTTGTTACCTAGTTACAAAACTAAGTTACAAACCTATTTGCAAAACTAAGTTACAAACCTAACTACAATACTACGAAAAAAAGGCAAATACCATTTTGGTTTTGGTTCTCGGATTTTTTTCCAAATTGCAACTGGCTTGGAAAATGTTTGAATCATCTTTATAGGGCCTGGAATCTTTTCTCCATGGAACATCGGTTTCTGACACTTGTGTAATAGCGTTAGGATTACAACAGATACTCCCTCTGCCTTACAGGACTTGTATGCAGAGGCACTGAGTGTATCCGTAGGATGCTTACGTCCCTGTGGTGGTGTGGATGGTAGATGACTCTGTCCTCTGGCATAGGAGAGTTTATCAAATTCTGCGGCCTTTAGATGCACTTGTCCATAAGGTCTCCCTTTATGTTTTTAATATTAATCTTAATTAGCCACTAGGAAAAATACAGCTATGTAAACTTGATTTTTAGTAATGTATAGAGCATTGTATGTTATATATTGGGAATGTTTGTGTATAAACAGTGCGGTGACTTAAATGGGTAGATCGATTCAATGATTGGACTGTTTTAAAGAAGTAGAATTTGCCTGAAAATCAAGGGAGAATGTGTTGAAACATATCCAAATGATAAATACTGCATGGTAGGTGACATATATGATAGATAAAGCAAAAGAAAAACTCTGGAGGGAAAGGGAGCTGAGAGCACTGGTGCTGTCATGTGTTAATAGGATCACACCAACTAGAAGGGCAGGTAGATTAAGCTTCTTAGGGGCAAATAATGAATTAATCTAAATTCAGGCTTTGTTAATATTGCGAAGTGCAGGACATATAAGCCTTTAGGCTCCCTCTGTAGTTAAAAGAAAGATGTAGCCCCTTCTGGAGTACAATTTACCTTGCCCTAAAGTAGACATTTCACACAGGTCAGATGACCATTGTGCTGTAAAAGTCTATATTTCTTTTCAGTGATTGTAAAGAATTTGACATGACTTTATTGAAGTAGATCCCATCCAAACTGACCAAACATTCATGAATCTTTCTGGTGGGGAATGTGGAAAAAGCAAGTATAATTCCAGATTTTATTCTGACCGGTAAGGAAGAATGGCCTGAAAAGGGGGGAATGAAACACAACTTGCCCTTGAGTGACCATATAGTGTCGTGGTAGTTTATGATTTTGTGCTGGAAGGGAATGGGGAAATTCAGAAGAATAAGTAACATGAACTTCAAAACCAGTCTGCTGTGCATTCACAGCTGATGTGGAAAATCCCACAGGGAGCAGTTTTAAAGTTAATTCAGAAGTTGTAGCTGTTATTTTAAGAAAAAGTATTAAGAGCACAGTGAAAAAGGGAATGATAGTGAGTGTAGTAAGAAAAAAAGAACCTCAGTACTTGAGACCTTTCTGATGATACGAACCTCAAATAATCAACATTGAAAAAGTGGAAGCTGAATCAAGTTACTGTGGTTACAACAACCTAAGTCCTAAAAATGGATAAATATTAGGTAAAATTTGTGAACAAAGTCAGAAGGGCAAGGTGTAAAATGGACTGTAACTAGCAAGGATTAGAAAAGGTAGCAAGAAAATATTTGATGAGAATAGAAAACCAAGCAATAAATTTGTTTCCTGAACCGATGGAAGAAATACTACTTAAAAGTGAGACTGAGAGAGTTCAAATGGGTTCATTAAAAAAGGATCCATGATTATCCAGTAAGGCAGTTATGAAGAAAGAAAGAGATAAGTCTTCAAACTGGACTAAGGCAAAAGCAAGATAAAACTTCGACAAATGAGATACTTAGAAACCAGCTGAAATTCATTTTCGAATACTTAAGGAACTATTCAATGCAGACCATTAAGAATTTTATTCAAGAACTAAAGGAATATTTGGGAATATAGAGAAGCTTGTCCAATTTTCAGTGAAAACTTCTGGGAGAAATAATCAACCTATTTGCAGATACTTACAATACAACAGAAGGAGGAGTAATAGTCCCTATGAATTTTTCAATAATAAATTGTCAAGCGTAGTTTCCTTCCTGAAAGAACAGCCACAGGGCTGGAGAAGAAGCAATAGATGTCATTCTACCACAAACTTGCTGCCCCTTTAAGCTGCCTATCAACTTCTTCATACGGTGGCATATCACAAGGCCCCCAAAAAATAGAGAAAAATAGAGAAAAGCAAAGATGCTGTCATGGCAGGATCTAATGGGAAGATCTGAGGCAAACGGTGGTTTAATGCAAGCTCAGACATTGCCAATAACATTGGGAATGCTGGAATTTTAGGATGAGTTATAAATGGCAGTAGACCTCTAAAAGTCCTCAACCTGTTTATGTTTATGTGAGGTCATCCGGGTACACAGTGCTCCACCTTTCTATAAGCTCAGTTTCACCTTTTACAAAACAACTTCCCTGTACAAGGGAAGATTTTTAGAGGTACAGAAGGCAACTAGACACACAATGAACAGAAGCTGGGTGCAAATGCACATTTCTGCTTTTGAAAACCCTCTCTTTTATATGTTTAAAGAATGGTTTATTTAAAAAAAAAAGTCCTTTTTTTTTCTTTTTTCTGTGAAACCTTGGAGTTTAGAACCTATGTCAGGAAAGCCCTAGCATCCTCCTTGACCCTAAAAATTCACTTTAATGAGGTATGAACGGTGTCACTGTAAACATCACCATATGGAAATACTTAAGGAGAAGAGAGCTGGCAGCAAACTGTTTTTCAGTGTTGCTGATAAATATACATGATCTGATGGCTGGAAGTTGAACATAAACATATTCAGCCTCAAAACATGATGCGCTGCTTTTGTAGTCAGGGTAACGGGGTTATATCGCCATAGAAGCTCATAGACTTGTCAATTTGGGACTTCAAAATAAAATACAAGCTTAATGTAGCTTCTAGGGAAAAATTTACCACCTGCATGTGCTGGAATGCTATGTATGTTGGTGACTATAGAGCTTCGTTTTGTCTTTTATTAATCTAGGAATCTGTCTTCCAGCTGGATATCTCTCTCTCTCCCCCTGCCCGCATCTTCTGCAATCTGTAACATATTGCAATTGCCTTGATGCAGTAACAGTTTCCTAAATTAACTCTGACATTTCCAAGCACATGATCAGAACCTAATAAATTATACTAACAATTCTCATGAATAAGGTATGTCTCTTTTTGCCAAGCAGTGTTAGCTATCAGACCTGTCAGTTATGTGTCATGCAAAGCTAGTAAATTGGCCTAGACTAGAGGCTGTGTATTTTTGCTGTGATGAAATCATCAGTTGTCTCTAAAACATTCATTTTACAATTGCCTCAATGAGTAGAAATGAACTGGTGCCAGATTACTTGCTCTTCAGCTCCTAATAGTTTAAGGAAGAGCTCACATTCAGTTCAAACATTCTGACTTCGCAAGTTTTGTTTTAAGATTGTCAAACAGAATCATGTTATTTCTAATAAATGGAAGATTTGGAGTGAGCTTTACACCCCTCAGTGTGCCCTTACTGTCAGCCTCATAATGAAGGAAAACTACAAACACAAATTTGAAAGCCAAATGGCTACCGCTGGACAAAATGGCTACATCCCTGAGCTTTATTCATTTGAGATTTGCCCCAGGATGGACTTTTGCCTTGTACTTAAACAGACTGGACTGCAGGCGTCATTCTGCTCTACCCTCCTGTAAGTTTGGGTTTCCTGAGTGATTAAAAAAATTATCATATCACATGAGTTGCAAAAAAGTAGAAATCAGCCATCCATTAAATAGAGTATTTGAGGGATATCTGCAATAATTTGTTGGAGGATATTTTGGAGATCCTTTTGAAAAAAACAAGATAGATATGCCCTTTATCTGATTAAGCAAGCCACCAGGACAATAACAAAAGCAAAATCACAGAATACAGGTGCTATTTCCTTTCCATTGGTTTTCAAAAACATGCCTTATTTGAGACTATGGAGCATCATCTATTCAAAATGTCTGTGTCACATAAACCTAATCTGTAGAGCCACAAATAAACTATGAATGTTGTGATTCAGACAGTTTTAATATAAAAATATGAGCACTGAACACTTATTTCATCTAGAGCCAAAGATTCCAGTTAGCTACCATTCAACCATTGATACATTGCCTCATGGCCACGGGATTGAATTCAGTTTAGATTTGCCGTGACACAAGCCAGCGGCCGCCTCACATCTCACAGGCCACATCATTACTGTATTCTGTGGATGTGGAAACATGGAAAAGCCTGTCAAATAAGATCAAGGCAAGGATGTCAGTTTTAGAATTTCCCACTAACTGAGTGCTTGGGATCACACGAGTCATCAATGCTCTTCTGTCTCCAAGCAGCCTCTAAAACTGTTTTACCTTTTCATTTCAGTTCCTGAGAACCTGTTGCGTATTAGCTTCAGCCGGAGTTAAGTTCTTATCGTCTTTGTGGTATAAGGCACTTGCTAAAATGGAAACCTTTATTTCATTTCAGAGGCAGGAGAATTGCAAAAATTACTCCTGCTTATACCATCTGTTGAAATTCAAACGTGAAACAAGAACCCTGCAGCATTATGAACAAAACTGGTCACTGGTAGTTTAGCTATATCCATATACCAGAAGGAAAAATACGTTTCAGAACTTTGTGGAAACCAAGATATATGGAATAACTGCTACCAATAGAGGGATGCCTAAATGACCCAGGATGAGAGCCGAAGACAAGGAAATCCAAATGTTGAAACTGGCATTAAGGAGAAAGGATTAATTCAGAAAGGCAGAAAGTGAATGGAAGTGACAGTCATGTGTAAAGTAAAAGCTGTAGGGAGGAGGATTGATGTTTTATCAGTGGGGGGTAGGAAGGTAGCAGGAACTACAAAGGAGAGTGAATGTGTGAAGGCATGCTTGGGTTGAAAAGGTGACACTGTAGTGAGATCCATGAGATTAGGTGGTGGCAGAAATATAACGGTGTTTGAGTGACCGTGCAGGAGGACAGAAGATAAAAAAGTAGTAATTAGATTTGAATTTAAGAGCTAATGATGAGCTCTCCATTTTAACATAAATGAATATTCTTACTAAGTGTTGTGTTTGATGGATGAGTGTTTCATGTATAAAATTAATGAAAAATAATATGTCTGTTTATTTTTAAAATAGTTAATATTTGCCTGTGTTATTACAATCATCGAATCATAGAACAGTTTGGATTGGAAGTGACCTTTAAAGGCCATCTAGTCCGACCCCCCTGCAGTGAGCAGGGACACCTTCAACTAGAGCAGGGTGCTCAGAGTTCTGTCCAACCTGACCTGGGATGGTTCCAGGGATTAGCTAGCATGGTACTCATATATGATATTTTTCCATTGGTAGTACCAGTTGTCTAAATACGAAAAGAATACAAATACACCTCTGTCTAGACTTGACCATTTAGCAATGAGACAAAATGCCATTGATCACCTCATAGTTGCTGGATCACATCCAGTCCAGGTTGGTAATAGAACTAACTGGGACCAGTTTTGAGGAATTCTGATGCAACTGAGGGGAAGTGGCTCTTAAGCTGTAACTGCAGTGAACTCTTCAGTGAAATTATTTCAATCCATAAATTTGTCAATCTGGCATCATTCAGAAAAGCTAGTCACATGGGAAGCAGATCCATCAGAAGAATTTCTGTACAGTTTGGATTAAAAAATAAGTTTTTGACTATCTTTATGGGCTTAACAGGTACCATTTGGAATGATTCATGTGGTCTGGTGAATCATAAAGCTGGTTGTTCCTACTATTGAAGACACCTCTTCAATAACATAGTATTAATTTTCTTCCTGCTTCAAAGTTGTAGTGTTTTGATACCTCTTTCAGCTGGTTTAGGTGCCTCCTTAAACTTTCTGGCAGAAAAAGGCATACAACATGATGTAGTTCATACTCTCAGTGTTCTTCTTTTCCAGAGAGAGAAGAATTTGCCTCTAGAATGCCCATCTCATCAGAGCATAAAGATCAGCTTACTAGTGGCAAAAGTCATAACTCTAAGGTAACAAGACAATAAAAATTGAAAAGGTCACTGAAATTGCTGGCCCATAAAAAGAGAAAAAGAGAGGAGGAGGATGCTGGGCATGGAGAACAGCAGACATGACACAATATTATGTTTTCAGTGGAGTTATACATAACATTTACAGTTATGTTTTCCGGGTGAGATAACCACTGTGCCTTTATGTGCCTAACTAAGCAGTTTTAACTGATAGAAGGAAGTGTAGGCACAGAAAAGCTTAGGAGAAGTGAGAAAAGTGAGATAAAGTGAGCCTGAAAATTTAACAGAAGCTAAGCTAGAGAGTGAAGACAATTCCGCCCCTCCATGCATTTCTTCTTTCTTTCTGTTTCTAAACTTCTTCTTCACTAGCAAGGCAAAAACTCTCCCAGATGGTCTTTTTCCCACAGGTGCCATTTCCCGTGGCCGTGCCCTCAGCTGGGGTTCCCTCCGGCAGCACTCTGCAGAGCTTCATCCTCCAGCTGGGTGGGTGGGCTTCGCTTTGCAAAGAGGTTGGCCTGTCTAAGCTGAAAAAGATTGCTGCTCAGGGGTTGTGCTTTGGCAACATGCATGAGTTTTTTAGAATTCTTGCACTTTTCACTGGATTGTATCAGTTGCCAGAGTTGTGGGGGCCATTGTGTAGAATGATTATGCCACCTGCTTGTGAGGAAAGTTTTCCCCAGGTATCTTCAGGGCAGGTCATCCCTAATGTGTGTTTTTCCAATGTTCCTTGTCTTGCTTGAACACCATACTTCCATCACCTAAGGGCTGATGCTATATATTCCATTTCTAATGACTAAACAGGACCGTTGGAGAACATGACTCAGCTTTCCTCTCATCCCTTGTTAATGTGCTTGAGATGATTACTTAAATTGATGTGCAAAGTTAAGGCAGATAAATAGGGTTCTTTGTATCTTCTCTTAATACAAACAAGGGCAATTCTGGCTGTAAAGAGTTGTCTTTATTCAGACTTCTGTTTGCTTTTTCAGACACCAGAAGTGCTTATTTTATGAGTTCAACAAATAAAAGTATTCAGCCACAACTTGAAAAATCTGCTGTATTTTTTGTTCTGTGGTAAAAAGGTGCCATTTCTTCGCCATTTAGTTTACTGTATAAAAGCACTCTATTATGTCAGGGACAGTTAAAAGAAATGAAAATAAATCCTTTTTGTTTCCCCCCCCAGAGAAGGGACATGTTTTCCCTTCCCTTCCCTTCCCTTTCCCTTCCCTGCCCTTCCCTTCCCTTCCCTTCCCTTCCCTTCCCTTCCCTGACATTCCAATTGTACATTTAATCACTGTACAAACACAAAATAAGGTGGCTTAAACAAATAAATGGCTAAATACAACAGGTTATTCTGCTAACCTCTATTTGAACGACCTACATATGAATCATGCCCAATGATTCTAACAGAAGACAACCAGACTGTAGTAAGTCTTTAAATAGCACTCTTCAGAATTGAACCAATTTGTGCTAATAGGAGCTATTCAAATATTTTAAAGGGAATATAACTCTTCCAATTTTAGAAGAGTTTGATCTATCCAAGATATAAATCTTATCTTTCATTGAGATTATGATTCAGTATTTAATGAAGTAGATCATGCTTTACTTTGAGTCAATGAATGCAAAGCTTTGCTTTGCAATTTTGCAAAATCGCTGTGAACTATAGTTGCATCTTTTTCTCCATCTCAATTTAGTTCTATCTGTAGTTTTAAACTATCATCGTCCATGTGGCACTCCTCTTTGTAAGCTTTCTAACTGCTTTTTGCCACAGCATGCAGAAAAGACAGACTTCTGTATAAGCTGGAGGGTCTTCTTATTTCCATTATGTCAAATTCATTTTGGAGTTAGGCACCAGAAATTGTGCAGTCAAGTTCATTCTGGGCCAGGACATCAGGATTGTGCAGTCAAGCTCGGAACAGCAGTGCTACTGTGTTTATTGTATAACGCTTCTTAAAGGAAGCCAGCCTATTTAATACCCCCCAAAATTAACACCTTTGATACCTACTAAACTTTCCTGCACACACTTGCAACTTTTTCTGGTATTTTTGTTTCTTTTACTGATTAGTCTTAACATAAACAACATTAAATTAATTGAAAGCAGTAATTGAAATCAGATTTAACAATTTGCAATGTAATCATGTCAGGGAAAAATATCACCACACACAATTGTTATAATTAAGACATTGTTTTGGAGGAAGAGGCAAGACAGAGTATTATTTGTTTTACCCCTTCAGAAACTCTTGTTCATTTTGGCCTAAGGGTAAGAATTTGATTAAAATGTGTAAATTAATGGTGTCTTTCATCAAGATTTAATGTTGCTACATGAATATGCTTTTTCAACTAGGAGGTTTGAGTCTTGATTATGTTTGCTTTTAAATATTGGGAAATAATACCCAGGAATCAAGTTAGCATCTATTCTTGTTGTTCTTTAGAAAGTCAGACTAGGTTATAAGTCCTTTCTAAATTTAATGCCCATTATTCTGCAGTGAGATCCTGTCAGGTGTTGGTGAGCAAAATAGCATGCAAACAGAATTCTACCTACCTATTTGGCAATGGTTGTTTGGTTTTATTCTGCATCTGTGCATCTTCAAGAGGGAGGTAACTATTTTGGCAGCCTAGTGTAGTCAAGTAGTTTACCTGTTCAACATAATCTGTTTATCATCTTGATAAAAATTGCAGAAGATAGACTCAATGTGTTATTTTCTCTCTGACATTTCCTTTCCTTGCTCTTTTGATATCAGCCACTCAGACCTGTAAGTCCTCCTCAAGTGTCCATCCCTGCCTATATCCTAGCAGAAAAGTGAACTTAATTTCAGAGAAATTCTCGCACTATGATATGTTGTGTTTGCAGCTCAGGCAATCATTTCTTTCAGAATGAATGTGCAAAGGGCAGAAAGTAGTCAGATTACATTTCAGTGGCTTCTTCTTGTTCTGTGGAAAAGTGAAAAACATTTGTGTAACTTAACTTTGGTGGAATTCCTGTCTTACATTCTTGATGTGTTATTAGGATCTTAGTTACTAGATCATATATGGATAGAACTATTGTTTTTCAGAGGAGAAGGAGAATAAACATCTGGTTTCTTTATTCTTTCATACATCTTCTTTTATCTGTAGAGAGATTATTATAATTTATTAATGACTTTTAAAGCTTCATGTTCTGTTAACAAAATCGTTACAGACCACTACAATGTTTTCCTATGTTGCAAAAGAGAGGCTTGTGCTCTCTGAAGTCTACAGTCTTCAAGCTTAAGCCTAAACAAATTTACTACTTTTTTTTCTGGACCTTCTAATACTGACCAGTCGACATCATCCATATCCATCTCCCCAACTCAGGAGCTCAGGAATTCAGGAACATTCCTTTAAGCTTTTCTTCAGTTCACCCTACTCTTTCTTTCTCGGGACTCTCTCAAGCACTGCAGATATGAAAGGGAAAAACAGATAAAGCCAAGCTCTCTATGAAAGGAAAGGTGACTTGGCTCCAAAATTGTCGTCTTCAGAGACACTGAATCAAGGCTGTTTCCTTTATGGCATGACATAGGCACTGTGCTTCCTAAACTTGAGGATTCTGCTCAGGTCTTCACAGCACCAAAGCTGTGACTACAGTGCTGAGTTAATGAGTAGTTGTCGTGCTGGCACATCTGTGCCCGTGGCAACACAGCATCAAGTGCTGTAACAGCTAACACCGCCGCTGCCTGAAGTACAGCACAACACCTCTTTCTTCCACGGCAGTAGCCTAAATTGTGCTCCTTTCAGGAAGCTAATATTCTCCACAGAGTTTGCAAACTGAGTCCTAATTGACACCATATTCCTCTTTAGGTATTTCCAGTGTTGTGCATTAAAATATATTAGATTTTATGGCACTGAAAAATCTGATTCTCTCCTCTGTTCTTTTAGAATGCGCTATTCTGAGACTGAATTTCAGCCAGGTTTTTTCCAGGGTCTTGCCATCCACTGAACTTGAGGTTTATGTATGCTACTTTGATGAAAGCATTTGACCCTTTGGATCATTTTTTTGGAAAGCTTCCACCAGCCATTTTTACAGCTATTGCTTTCAAACAGGAAAATGGGACAACTGAGAACTCTTGTGTTAGACAAGTTACGAAGTTTATTACCTTGCATTTGCCCTATGTTCAGAATTTTTTTTCAGGAGCATTAGAGCATTATTTATGAATATTCATTTCCTTTTACACAATAGATAGAAATTGTAAAAATAACATTACTTTTGAGCACTGCAGATGACATAAATGCTCTAAAAGTTATCAGACTGCATCTATCAGCTTATAATGCTTTGAAATACATGAGCCAAAGACACTAATACATGGCAGTACCAGAACACTGAATTATTGCCACAGCTTACCTTCAGATTGTCTGTATGATTGTAACAGAATGGAGATTCATACATACCTATTATCATAAAGCATTATGTTCTGGCACAGACATTTGCTTTGAATGTTTCTTTAGGTATGGTATTCTTCCAGCCTACAATTCTACTACAAGGTTTCTATCTTGTAGAAGCTGCTTTAGTGCTCCTTAATATATTTTGCCCTGTATATGCTCTACCAGTCATCCTCACTCCTGCCTGCTGAGATTCCTCTCCTTGCAAACACGTCACACAACGTGATGGTGGTTTGGTACTGTGCTGCCTCTTACGCCCTTCATATGATGCCCCAAAGGGTCTAAGATACATGCATGGACCAAGCAGGCATTACCAGCAAAGAATCACAGAATAGTTTGGGTTGGAAGGGACCTTTAAAGGCCATCTAGTCCAACCCCCCTGCAGTGAGCAGGGACATCTTCATCTAGATCAGGTTGCTGAGAGACCTGTCCAGCCTGACCTGGGATGCTTCCAGGGATGGGGCATCTACCACCTGTCTGGGCAACCTGGGCCAGTGGTTCATCATAAAAAATGTCTTCCTTATTTGCACGACAAAATCTAGCCTTTACTGGTATGTGAACAGCATTTAGACTGTTATTATTAGAAAAACTAATTTGTGATAGCAATAATATAAAACCCAGGAGATCCTACAGCAGAGGCTGGCTGAAGGAGCAGTTTCCTTGTCTGCAGTATTCTACAGTGACATTTAAGCACCACAGAAAATTTGTCTTTTAAACCTTATATATTAAATGAAATAATTGATCGATTAAGAGATTACCAAAAATGTAAACTCAGTAGAGCAGAAAACCCCCAAACAGCAGCGGTCAGAGAATATGCATAGATAAGTGTACATAAACTACGGTGCGCAGTATTAGTGCAGATCCTCATGGCCAGTCACAGGTAACATCCTCTCAGCTTTTTTGATTTTGTACTTCCACTTTTGCATCTGGGCAACCTAACCTTTACATCCATCAGATACACTAAAAAAAACCACAAAACACCTCTGTCTTTCTATCTAATGTTAAACTACTCAGACCTCTTCTTGTTTGCATTCCTTCTGTAGGTGAATGGTATTGATCTTCGAGGTGCTACCCACGAGCAGGCTGCAGCTGCGCTAAAAGGAGCAGGGCAGACGGTAACAATCATAGCACAATACCAGCCGGAGGGTAAGCAAAATAATAAACTTAAAGACATATGGTAAAAGATAAGTGTTTTAAAACCACCCATTTAACAGGATGCGGCTGCTGTAGATAGTGCTTTTCCCAGCTATCATCAGAAGTCATCTGGAATGAAAATTCAAGTGGCAATTCTATCCCAAGGAAGTGGCTGTATTTTTATCATAGACTTTGAACACATAGAACTGTTTTATGCAACTATGAGAACTAACTTTAAATGTGCATATGATAAGACAGTAGTCAACACTTAGTTAATAATTTCATTTTCATTCTTGCTTATTCTACATTCTTTTCTACTCTCCTTCTGGAGACAGTGCAAAAGATAAGTTAAGAATGAACAGAAATGTCAGGAAGATCTGAAGTTGCTTCAGACAGTCAGATCAGAATAAACAAAGATAAGAGATAAGGCATAGAGCCTCCTGTTATTAATTTTGGATGATGGTGTACCTATAGCTCCAGGGCAATAAACCCCAGGTAACAAGCGCTTACTAGAGAAAATGACCACTTTCTAAACAAAAGCATCAACAGGAAATTAAGCAAAATATAAGACTTTTAGGGTGAGATGTATCTCATGTAGCTTTTGGTGTCTAATACTTAGCATTTTAGAGTTTAAGCTAGTTTCAGTGGGCAGAAGTAGGCATTGCTTGATCTTATGAGTCCAGAGTTAAGTGGTAGAACTCTTTCTCATTGTCCATGAGCTACAACCCAAATGACTACCTGAGGTCTCAAGGAATTAATGAAAGGAATATTACTTTCTGATAGGAACTAAAGGTGGTTTTCCATCTTTCCAGGTGAATTCAGCAACAGGTGTCTGTGAAGACTTGCTGGCACCCTTTTATCAATTTTCAGTTTATCAAACAGTTCTAGCTCAATTCACAAGTCCTGCTATGACCTGTCAGCACAAGGTTGATTCTGCCTGATTGTGCCCAGGCGAGGACACATGTAGGTCTCAGGTGAAACAGTACAGCTCTAATAACAGTTTTTTTCAGAGACACTGGGCAGATGAATTAGTACTGCCAGAGTTTATCCACCATGATATCTTCTTTCGTTTCTCTGGATCCTGATGATAGCACACAAAGAGAAAAAGAGCTGGTATTTTAGTCGAACTTCCAATTGTGCTTCAGACCTGATATCATGCATCCATTTATTGGTTTATCTGCACTTGAGTCACCAAGCAGAATAAATTAGCCCATACTAAGGAATGTGCAGATGAGAGCAAATGAAATTGCAAGTGTCTATCTTTAGTTAAATAAATGGAACATATTAATATAAAAATGCACAAGTAATATTCAGAGCTATTTCAAAGAAAAAGTATTGAAAAGCAATTCCATTACAGATAGCTATCCACACTGGATTCTGAATAAAACCATGTTCCCATTAGTTCCAGCAGTCTTGTTTGCTGTCTGGTGATTTTATACTGCAATTATCACCATGGTGTCTGAGAACTTGTAGCAATCACTGGCATTTCAGGGTTGTTCTATGCCATTGCTAATACACAAAAAATACATCACTTGACAGCTTTTTCCTATTATATTTAACTTTTAGTTGACATATTTTTCCCCTATATTTTACCAGCTCTGTACTATGTCAAATTCCGTTTTGGTGACGATGCAATTCAAATGATGCTCATAAAATCCATCAAGTATTATATGGCATATTTATTCCATTTTGCCTACAATGTTGCTCCATTCACCAAAAACCCTGCTGAGGGCAGACTAGTCCCAGTTGCATGACTTCCTGTCAGTGAAGCATAGCCAGTTTTCTGTTTCACCCAAATCATTCAAGACATACTAAAGAGAGTGGAGCGGGTGAACAACAGGGCTCGAAAGTTAGCCTTTTTGTAGGAAATTATTGAATTTTTTCATGTAGTGAGAACATTCAGTAGTTGTCCAGCCTGTGTTGTCTTACTGCTGATGTATTTAATTTTAAGCTAAGATACCGGTTAATGCAAACTGCATAAATACAGATGTGAAATGAAGTATTTCTTTCTTAAAAAAATCCCTAACAGCAAAGAAAGATGAAACAATTTTAAAACAGTTGTTTAAATAACCTTCCCAGAGAATTATTTAAGGATTTACAGGTCACACACAGACAACACATTCTATACCAGCATAAATAATTATTTTATTCTAAAGATCCTGCACAACTCTTTTTGTCCTTTCTCTAATTTATACCTGACCTCTCATTTACCATATCTCATCTTGTTGCAGATATTGGAACATAGTCATAAAATACAGTCTTAAAACTGTACAGTTGTGCTTTCTTCAGGGGCTCCTCACTTTATAATGCTTCCAAAACTAGTAAGGTGCATAAGCAAAGGAGACTCATAGTTTGATTTTCCCATCTTCATACTGGAAGTTCCGAGTTGTTACTACAACTTCAGGGGTTTTTGGGGACGATCGAAGAATAGCCACTGCAAACGTTAACCGATACCATTTTTTATCTTTTCCAGCCTATTATGCTTTAGATGTTGTTGCAAATAAAAATGTTCAATGAAACCTTCAGTTATTGATATTTCAGGTATTAAGCGATGATGTACCAGTCAATACTATAAGCCAGCTGATGATTAGCAATTAAAATTTTTAGTAGAAAAAGCTTATGTTCCAATAACTTAGTTTTTATGCAGTAAAGAAAAGCTTACAGCACACTTATCTTGACAGTGTCTCCAAAACCAAATAATATACTTTGCTGTGAGAAGAAAATGAGGTGAATACTATAGAAACAGCTTTCAAAGTTTAAATATCCGTTTCCTTGTTGCAAACAGTCAAAAGTTCATATGAACTCCCCTCACATTTATGTATATAGACTTGGCAGCAAATCTCATGAGAATGGCAACTCCTGCAAAAAAATCTAGTGCTTGCCATCAGCTTGAATAGTTTTTCCTCTTGATATTATGGCACGTTTTCTTCTCATCTTGTCTGGAATAAACAAATGCAAAGACTAACTTAGATACAACAGAACAGCATCACAACGTGTTTCGAGTGCTGTCAGACTTGTGGTTGGTGATGGTGCTTATCTGAACCACACTGCCTGTCTCTCAGATGAAAGTGGTCTTGGGATCAGGAGAAAATTCTGTAAAAGAGCACAAACTCAATGAACAAAAGGCTAATGGAAGAGACAAGCAGTGATTTCATGAGAAAGAGCTGAATGGAAATATAAGGGATATTATGAAGAATGGAGAACAACTCTTCAGCTCTTCTGCTCTTCAGTCCCTGTTTTCTTCATGTACACTCACCATCTTTATTTCTTTCATCTCTCTGACAAATAGAAGAGGAAAAAGAGGTATTAAAGTCCAAACAGAAATGCATGGAAAGATTATTAGGGGCAAGAGGAAAATAAATCACAGAGATCAATAAATCAGAGCTCAACAATGAGAGCAGATGCTTATAGCTTTAGGAACAGCAGCCATAACTCTGGGCTTTTTGAGTCATTCCTTATTTTTATTTTAAAAAGTGAAAATAACCTGTGCACTGTGTAAATGGATGTCAAGTAATGTTAAGCATCACGATCTATAACAACCATTGTGGGTGTAGTTCATATGGAGGTTTATGCACGTTTTCAAAGTATACTGACCATCCTGCAGCCTTCAGAAAGGTGGCTGTTTGTACTCATGTGCTGCTCACATCTTCTGCACATGATTGAAATTAAATTAAAGAGAATTTAAAGACCAAAACCTACTTAGAACAAAATTAGAAGAGGAACCGATCACTTATATTAAGCTTTGCTCTCCAATTTGTAATATTCTTGGAAGCGTTTTAACTCTCCTTCCAGCTTAACAACTCTCAGATCTCTTTTAAAACATTGTACAAATCTGGAGCTAGTGTCTAGGCCCTCTCTTCTGCAAAATAAAAACCCGAGCCTGGAAAATAATCTTAGGGTGGAACCATGTGTCCTTATTAAGCAATTAATTAGAAATTAAAATGGGAATATATACTGCGTAGGGAAACATTTTTTACACGTCCAGGTTCTTATGCAGGACATATTTTGGTTTTAATGGCAACAATTGTAAATTACAGAAGGAAGGTATGGAAGGAGTTAAGAAAAAAACCGTTTTGTCAGTGAAACTGAAATATATTTTCAAAGGAAAATGAACTTCCGTTGAAATAGTGACAATTTGTCCTGAAAGACACAGCTTGGGAGTGGGGGTAGACAGAATACTGGACTCCTAATGAAGCTGCTGAAAAGCTTTATTGCACACTGTAGTCTCAAATGCTCATGTTCCTTCCCCCTGCGGCAGTGTGAAAGGGTAGAACTTAGACCTAAGATTTTTGCAAAGTATTCAGTGTCAGTGGTCTGGGAGCTGCTTTGTGCTGCATTGCAGTGTCTCTGCAGCTATTCCCTCACAACAGCCCCTGGAAAACTGTTAAACCACTCCCGAAGTTCCATGTGCTTTAAATTTTTCAAGCGAGCCAATTAAGTTGCTTTCTTAACAGCTTGCATATAGGGAAAACATTCATTGATTACAGTTTGATTAGACCAGCCACCAAAGAAAGGTCAAAAAGTTGTTACAGAGGGAGAATTTCTGCTCTATCACCTTTTGAAGCAGCTGCTAGCTGCTTGCTCGGTGACTCTGTCCCTGCGCTGCTGAGCGGTGAGTAGCTGAGTGTTCGTGAGAGTATCAGGCAGAGGTCTGCGGTAGGCAGGGTCTGTCTCTGCAGGCATTAGGTAAGGAAATTATTGGAGAGCTGCAGCTAGAGTTATAACATCCCAAGGTAATAAATCACTTTTTCGTTCTTTTGTTCCTGAGTCTGGGGGGCTCACACAGTGCATTGAAACGGACCCAACTTTCATAAGCAGCATCAGCTTTCGTGAAAGCATGCTCGTCTTACACATTGGTCTGACTTACTGATGCATGAGATCTGCTCTTTTTAAAATATCAGAGTGAGGATCCAGGGATCACTTCTACAGGTCTCTCCCTGAACAGTCAAAGATACTTTTTAGCTCTTTCCCCCATTTCATTCCTTGTTCCTGCCCTCAAAATACAAACGCTTGTCTCCTGTCTTGGTACAACAGTCATATATTCCTGCTTCAGATGTTTAACTTTTCCAGATGGTGTGGGAATAAGGTAGATACAAAATATACGGGAAGAATAAATAATTGTATTTATTCATCTTCGTCTAGGTCACTCCTATAATTTGAAATGTGAACACGTGTGTTAAAGGCCCCTAGTCCCAGCTGTTGAAAATCACTGTAGCTTAATTACTTGGATAAAGTTACATTACAGCAGTTGGCTTTCATCTGGAACCCTTTGTATCCACTTGCCAAAGAATGCAAGAAATTAAGGTTATATTTCAGGCACGTGTATTAAAGAGTGTATGTGTATTATGTTATGTGTATTAACATAACCTTGGAATGGCCAAGCTGCATCTGACCAAAGACCCATTTGCTGAGGATCCTGTTTCCAACAGTGGCCAACAGCTTAGGGAGAGAAGAAAGAATGGGACAAGCACATAGTGACACTTGCACTGAATATTGTCCTACTGAGCAGAGGGGGTTCAAAAATCCTTTCCTTGTCCTCAGCCGGAAAATATCACCACTGTAAAGATTAGTAAAAACAAAACAAAAAAAAAATCAGAGCTATGTTTCATAGATTGTCTTGCTGAAGCTCAGTGTGTGGATTTCATTGAGAAGTTCAGTGCATTAAGTTAGGAAAATTGAGAAGGAAGGAGTAATATAAATACGAAAGCTTGACATTATGGTAGTATATTTTTTATCCTTATATTAGACCTTTTTTTTTACTTACCACCACCAGAGAATATGCATTGTTCCAAAACCAGAGAAGCTTTTGCTTCAGTTCCTGATTTATTGATAATAGTTGATCATGTACCGAAGTTCTCTTATGTCGGAGACAAGGAGTGCAGTCTCATTCAAGTAGCAATATCAAAAGCTGCTTTTTTTTTTTTCCTTTTTGTTTTTCTTTCTTTTGATCTAGTAAATATGACTTCAGTACCCTTAGGACAAATGTATCAGTTGCCAAGGTAGTCCCCCACTTGCCTGACCATGTAAGATACTTACCTTAGGTATAGCTTTCGTGCCTCTAGTTGCTGCTTACTATTTAGAATACACTGCTTTTATTTTTACATTGTTGGAGCAGAGTCTCAACTTTAGAATTTCATTGCAAGTTTTACACTATCTTTACCTAAGTAAAAAAAAACCAAACCAACCACAAACCATGTTTAAAATTAAAAGGACAGTTTAAAAAGCTCCTGATCCACTTTCAGATTATTTTCCCTTATCACAGCATTTCCTTTCTGTTTGCCTGAGCTGTCCTCACCGCAGCTTCCACGCTACTGCAGATTAACTCCAGTCCCTAAATGACTCTGCCTGTGTACATGGGCATTGCCCCAGCACGGACAGACATTTCTGAGGCTCTTAGATGCCACAGCTGAAGATGCATCAGGGATTACAAATGTTCTTTTAAAGACAAGTCTTTGTAGTACGCTGCTAAGACACAAAAGATTATATTATAATTCCTCTGATAAATTTAAAGATCACATTCCCAGTAGAGTTACACAATGTAACTCAACCAGCATTGAATATTTTATTAAAAGCAGTATTCTATTTTTTGTTGTTGTTGTCTGAAGTAGCCAGCACTCACTATGCATGAAACAAGTTATGGCTTTGATATATTTTCTTAATGTTTTTGTACATATTAATTTGTCTTTAACGTAGTCATCCCACTTTGTTAGACTGCATTTGCTGTTTGCTTACAGACTCCTGAGCTTTCTCAATTCCCATTTTCATAAATGTTTCAGTTTAAGTACTTATTTTGTAATTCATTCATATAAATCTCTGGTTTCTATCAACAGTTTTTGAAGTTCTTTAAGTAGTATTTTCTTCCAGAAAGTTCTCAATGTCAACTGCAGGAGACTGTGCAGGAAAAACATAATTTCCTTTTAAAACCTCTATTTTCTTGTTTTCATTTAAAATGTGATAGCATACAGTTATGTGGGTTTCTTTTTCTGTAATTCTTTCTTCAAGCTTCAGTTACAGTGCAGGTTTTTTGTTGTTCGTATACAGCCTTCTCTGCTTAATTATATTTACATATACACAGAAAACTGTGTATCTGTTAAACCTCATGCTGGAGATTATTAATTGCTTTTATTTGGCAATTTATTAATTAAAGTTTAGTAATTTCTTATATTATTGGGAATATTGGGAATTACCTTATTGGGAAATCTTACTGGGAATACAAATCCAGAGTTGATTTTCTTTTTACAACAGCTCTTATGTTTGCAGATGCTAATTTAACTGTTAAGTATGGGCTACAAATTCTTCCCCCTTTTCTTCCCTGTTTTAGAGTTCACTAAATTGAAATCCGTTTCACCTGCGGTTTTGCCCTTACACGACAGCTTTTTCAGAAAACAGGACCTTCTAGCAATGGGAAAGAAATGTATGTTTTTGTCCTAGCCTTTTAGTAGTTTCTCGGCAGTAACAGGAATAACGATTTTGTAACTGAAGTGATACTACAGGAATAGTTTCTCTTTTTAATTAATACCCTGGTTTTACATCTCTTTTCTTTTTTATTGATATTTGCATTTTGCAAAGACGTTTTGTTTCTTCGTCGTGTTGCTTTTCAGTTACCATCAGTGTCACTTTTCCTCCTTTACATACAGTTAGTGTAAGTCTGTCCTATTTCATTGCTACTAGTCGTCACGATAACTTACACAGCTTGGAGTTTAGAGGCCATTATGGTAACTTGGAACTGGCCCTGTGTGGTGGGGTTATTAAATACTGAAGACTTCACAAAAAATATTTGTTTATCCTAACAGTTTAACATGTTTTATTTAAATACAGTTCAGAAAGTCCCTCGAAACCTGTTTTTCTCTGCCTTCAGGCGAATTACTTCATGTAGAGACATGACTGAAAACACAAAACTGCCCATAAACTGGATGAAATTTCACAGTATAGACAATATTACTTATGCTCATGTGCTTCAACTAATACTCAAATACAGGTTGTGTACAATCCCTGTGTGTTCAGCTTATGTCACCTGAAAATACGAGTGCTAAGAATTTACGCTTTCTCTGCAGTAATTTCTGTAAAAATGCTGAGCAAGCAAAATGTTTGGGTTTGAAATTAAAAGTATGTTCTGCTGGGGATTCCTAGAGAACTGCTCTTGAATCTATTAAATAGCAAAAAAAGAAAGAAGTAGGGCTTTCGAATCTGTCCTGTAAGTTCAGGGTGCATTTGTTTCGGTGGTCAGTTAGAACAAGACAAACTGAAGAGAGAATTTCTGGTGTTATTTTCTCTGCTTGCAAAACATCAGCAAGGGCCAAAGAGCAGCTATAGGAGTGAACGAGATCCATGATGTGAAAGGATGAAGGTTTCCCAAAGGATGTGGGGATTATAGCCTACTTTTGGAGATCTCTCCTGCTGAGGAAAGGCAGCAAGTCTGACATTCAGTGACAGCTGTAACGGTAGCATTGCTAAATATCACAGGAGGAAACAGCGTATCAGGGATTTTCTTGGCCCGGTGCTGCGGCTGCTATCATCACAAAATTCACAGTGAGGTCAATGAGAGCATTAGGAACAGTCTTTCATAATTCTTAGTATTAAAGTTTATAGTTCTTGCCACACAAAGGGATTTTCTTTTAATTATATTACAGAGCTAGGTAAATACAAACTAAAAAGTTATTTTTTTTTTAAATTTTAATTAAATGGGGCCGTTGACTAAGCTGGTTGCCCAAGGTCTCTCAGTGGGCAGAGGTAAGCCTCTCTCAGCTTGTTCAGCCTTTTTGGATGAGACGAGAGTCTTCTCATTAGCTGTAGAGGGAAATTCACTGACCAGCTCCGGCTGGATGGACAAAGCTAAGGCTAGATGAATTAACTTCTTCTGGTGTCCCTGGGAAGTAGCTACTAGTAAAACGCTCTGCAGACGGATGAAGTTGCTTTCCCCAGCTCACCAGGTGAACTGCTAATGAAGCCAGAAATAAATTCTTTGAGCCCTATGCCTTTGGTTTATTCACTAGACAACACTCTCTCTCAGGAATAATTCTTGAGGCAAGTTGGTACAATCATTATTTTGGTGGAGGGAGAAAAGAAAAACGGAAAAATCAGACAACTGAAAGTTGTGATTCCAGTAGAAAAATGAGTTTCAAGACAGGCGATTTAAAGATAATTATTTACCTGTAACTTGAACTTCAGGTAAATTGATTGGCTAATTTGAATTTATTACCTACGGGTGAGAATGATGGCAAAATGTGAGAAATAAAACATAAAACATGCACTGTTCAAATAGAGAGGGACAAAAAGGTAAAGGGAAGATCTACTCTCAGGTGTTCCTGAGTGCTGCACTTGCATGCACAGCTTTTTAAAGGTTTTCACTTACTATAGTAAATAGTTACCAAGCTCTATGGGACTTCCTAAATCTAATCTCTGCTTGCTGAGAGAGGCAACATAAGGGATATATAGTCTAAGTATAAATAGTGATTTGGGGTGCACTTACGTGATCATGTCATTATTAAGAAAAAACAAAAATGCTACTGAGTAGACTTTCATGCACACACACGCACACACATGTACACACATGCAGCCACTGAAAACTGGAATTTGAGATCCACAGGGCCAGATTTTAAGAGCTGCAAGGGATGCCTCCATTAGATTTCTTCACAGCTGTCATATGCCACACATTCTTAGATTGTAAGCGTGTGTGAAGGTTAAGTAAGCTATAGACTATCAGATCACACACTAAGCTGTGCCTGAAATAAAACTATTTTTCAACAAGTCAGTTCAAAGCTTCTGAAAATCTTTACTACTTGAGCTACTTCTATAATAACTTACCCTTTTTCTATGATCTTGATTTATGTCCTTTCTTACATGACTTTCTTTTTCAAGGCTCTTAATGTGGCAGGTGAAGAGAAATAAGAAGGTTTAGACCTCATTGTCAATCTCAGTACTTAACTACAGAATCATAGAAGAGTTTGGGTTGGAATAGACCTTCAAAGGCCATCTAGTCCAACCCCCCTGCCATGAGCAGGGACATCTTCAACTAGATCAGGTTGCTCAGAGCCCCGTCCAGCCTGACCTGGGGGGGTTCCAGGGATGGGGCAGCTACCACCTCTCTGGGCAACCTGTTCCGGTGTTCCACCACCCTCATGGTGAAAAAATTTCTTCATTATATCTAGTCGAAATCTGCCCTCTTTTAGTTTAAAACCATTACCCCTTATACTGTTGCAACAGGCCCTGCTAAAAAGCCTGTCCCCATCTTTCTTACCAGCCCACTTTAAGTCCTGGCAGCTGCAGTAAGGTCTCCCCGGAGCCTTCTCTTC
This sequence comes from Phaethon lepturus, assembly GCF_000687285.1. Classification (NCBI taxonomy): domain Eukaryota; kingdom Metazoa; phylum Chordata; class Aves; order Phaethontiformes; family Phaethontidae; genus Phaethon; species Phaethon lepturus. Next base: position 28,370 of record NW_010537202.1, on the reverse strand, counting down.
TCCAGGCTGAACCCCCCCAACTCTCCCAGCCTGGCCTCCCAGCAGAGCTGTTCCAGCCCTCGGAGCATTTCTGTGGCCTCCTCTGGCCCCGCTCCAACAGGTCCATGTCTCTCCTGTGCTGAGGGCTCCAGAGCTGGACGCAGCACTGCAGGGGGGTCTCCCCAGAGCGGAGCAGAGGGGCAGAATCCCCTCCCTCGCCCTGTGCTGAGGGCTTCAGGGCGGGACGCAGCACTGCAGGGGGGGCTCCCCAGAGCGGAGCAGAGGGGCAGAATCCCCTCCCTCGCCCTGCTGGCCACGCTGCTTTTGGGTGCAGCCCAGGATGTAGTTGGGCTTCTGGGCTGTGAGCGCACATTGCCGGCTCATGTCAAGCTTTTCATCCACCAGGACCCCCAAGTCCTTCTGGGCAGAGCTGCTCTCCATCCCTTCATCCCCCAGCCTGGCTTTGTACCAGGGATTGCCCTGACCCAGGTGCAGGACCCTGCACTTGGCCTTGTGGAACCTCATGAGATTCCCATGGGCCCATTTCTTGAGCTTGCCCAGGTCCCTCTGGATGGCTTCCCGTCCCTCAGGTGTGTCAACCACACCACTCAGCTTGGTGTCATCTGCAAACTTGCTGAGGGTGCCCTTGATCCCACTGTGTCACTGATGGAGATATTAAAGAGTACTGATCCCAATACGGACACCTGAGGGACACCACTCGTCACCAAAGTCCATTTGGACATTCAGTCGTTGACCATTACCCTCTGGATGCGACCGTCCAACCAATTCCTCATCCACCAAATAGTCCACCCATGAAATCCATCTCTCTCCAATGTAGAGAGAAGGATGTTGTGAGGGACCGTTGTCAAAGGCCTTACAGAATTCCAGACAGACGACATCCATCCAAGCTCTTCCCTTGTCCGCTGATGTGGTCACTCCATCCTAGAAGGCCACTTGGGTGTTCAGGCAGGACTTGCCCTTGGTGAAGCCATGCTGGCTGTCTTGAATCACCTCCCTGTCCTCCATGTGCCTTAGCAGAGCTTCTAGGAGGATCTGCTCCATGATCTTCCCAGGCACAGAGGTGAGACACATGAAAAACATTGAAAATACTTAACTAACTTAAGTATCATGAATACTTAAGAATCATGGAAATCATGGAAAGAATCATGGAAAGAATGTCATATGTTATGTCAGCTTCAAAAAAATCCCTTCTGTTTAATATTGATTTTGAATAAGAAAACCTTTTACATGATAGATGAATGAACTGAAGATACATAGTATCTTCAATTTTAGCCTCTCTTACCTGTGTGGGTTACCATATAATGGCTGCATTAAAGACTTAAGTGAAAGCTGAAGTAAATGGAATTTTTTCTAAATTATATATTAACCATTTATAGTTTTTCACACCATTCAGTGTGAAGAAGCCTTTAAAGATATATCATCATTTATCTCTACAGTAAAAATTTCTATATATTTTAACCTGAGAATTCATCTTCTTTTAGAAGCTCTAGTATCTATTGAACATAAGTAATTTTTTTTCCTGGTTTCAAAGATGTTATTGTTAATATTTTCTAAGCCAGGTGCTCACAGTTAAACGCTGAAATAGAAATACCCTGATGTGCCACACTGCTGAATTATATGAATGATCATTTCTCTTAAAATCCAGTTTAATCATATTTTGTAGCTTAAACACGGATTTAGAAATCTAGCATTAGTCACCTGTTCCGGAAGGTTTGTTATTAGGCATCTTGAAGTACTTGCCAGTGACTTTCTAATTCCCTTTGCAGTTTCCAAGGGAAACATGTGAGACTAACCCAAGTAATAATTCCTATTTGTAGCACTTAACGTATCACGTATTTGCTTTTAAAAGGTTTACACAGAATAACTCAGAATTATGCAGAAAATTCAAATTTTACAAACTTTGAACAACGTTTGTAAATGTTGAGTTTAATTGTTGCTTCAGTGCTTTTTGATGGCTAAATACACAAAGAAATGTGTAACAAATGATGATAAGAGTCAGTCAGGTTACTTTAGCTTCAGTTTAATGCACATGCCTCCTAGACAATAATTTTTCTTGGAGAGGATCAGAGTAGGGTTTTTGTTTGAGATTTTTTTTCCCCCAGTAAATCTGGATCATGATGTTTGTCTACATCGGGTCCCCAAAACTGATGTCAAACTCATCAGCTGCTTTTGCAAATCTCACTACTCAGCATTTCAGGGTCTCTTTATGTGGTGATAAACTACACTATGTAGATCAGGGCGGATCTTGCTTTGTGGGGTCACTCCCCACCAGAACTTTATACACATTGCTAAAATCTATCTTTGTCAATTGGTGTTAATAGTGGTGTGTAACAAGCTTCCATGTACGTGTGTCCAGCACCTAAGCACATTACGAGTCCTCATGCCTGAGTCTTCCCTCGGTCTTGTGCCAAGCGTGGACAGCATGTCTGGGAGCACGCAGAGGGGATGACTGAGACTGATTGCCAAGAACTGATTTTCTTAGTTTGCTTTCGCACCAGTCTGGGCACTGACACAACCAAAAATTATATGGAAATGGGCCTGCGAAGTGGAGATTTTGTGGAGGTTTTGCCGGATGTGCCTGGATTTGCAGAGACAGGCATGTGGCAATGGGGACCGAGCGTGAAATGGGTAGGTGACAGAGGAGAGAGCTGCAGGAACCTGGTACTCTGGATTGTCATTCTGTGACTTCCTTTGGGAAATGAGTGCTGAGAATTTGTGTGTGGCTGGGTGCGTCAGTGGTGGCTGTAAGGTTTTCTCTGTGTGTGTAATATTTTCCAATATTGTTCTTTTAAACCTCCATTGTGTTACACATGTTTATGCGTGTATTTGTGCAAAATTTTGTATGGAGATCCCCACCGCCTAACCCATATGAGCAGCCTCTGATGTAAATTATTAAAGCCAGGTCTGAGTAAGGGTGATCAGCTACATGGCTTGGAGGATAACACACATACAGTCTAGCATGTGTCCAAAGACTGATGTAGCTGCATTACTTTTCCTGCAATTATATGCCCTGCATCTCTGCTAGATGCTCTGAAATTTGCATCTATCTTAGAAATTCAGCCTTTTTATAAAGCTAGACAACTCAGTGTAAGTATCTTCTTTATGATGGGTTGCTAGTAATCCTTCCCAGTTGTTTTTAAGCCTATCTCAGTATTTACTACCAGAAAAGAGTTCACATTCTTATCATTCCTGGGTTGGATTCAACAAAAATGTAAAATTATGCAGGCTGTTACAAAAATTCAAAAGCAACGTCTAACAAACAGGTGATGGTGTTGGGAAAGAGAACACTGGAGTTCTGACAGTCAGTGGGCACTGACTCTCTCCT
>NW_010537202.1:1307-25014 GCF_000687285.1 Phaethon lepturus | reverse complement strand
CCCAATTATCTCATTACCCAGCCCAGCCACACTTAAGGATCAGAAAAGTCCATTGTCGATTAGCCGATAATCGTGATTTGAAAGTATGGAGAGCAATATAAGTGCTAATTATTGTACAGAAACTGTAAGTTTCAACGTTAAGAGTCATCCTGCATTGGAATAAAGAATTCATAAATTAATGTCATTACTCACAAACTTTATACATTTAGCACCGTCATATAATAACTCAAATAGAGGAGAAGTATCTGCAGCATGATGGCAATAACTGCTGCAAAGGAAAATGCTGAGTATCTTGAGCACAGCAACTGCCTTATTCTGCTGTGCTTGTGCTTTCCCCACAAATATTTTATTTCAACTAAAAGAGATAAAATTGCATCAATTATGTCTGAGAAGTGTCTATATGAATTGAGTTTAAAGTACTGTGGATGAAGCAAAGTGATTGCATCACCAGTTCTGTGCTAGAGGAGCTGCACTCCAGTGTGAGGGTAAGGGCAGACCTGCCTGGAGCCCGGGCTTCACCTCCAAGCTGTTTTCAAAGCAATGAGAAGTGCCATCATCTGTTTTCTGTTTAAATCTTTTCATAATGGAAATATATGGAGTTTTACTAAACGGACTTTTTCACAAATCCAGCTGGCTTCCATGGAAATTTTTATCTGCCAAAGGAAACATCTCACTTCAAAATTGCAGGAATTCAGGAAGAGTCCAACTTATTTCCATTTGAAAGTGCTTTTGTAGTATTTTACAATTTACACTGTTTGGGTACCTCATCTCCACACTTCCTGCTCCTCAGATTGTGGTCACTTCTCCCAGGATATCCCCTAGACGGGAGCTCATAAGATGCCTCATTTCATGGCCTTGAGAGTAGAGTAGATTAGAAGTGTAGAAGCACAACAGAACTATCTTCCAAACAAGAATATTTAGGGTTGAGGGCCAAAAATACAAACATTTTAGGAGGAGTAAGAGAGAGAAACCAGTTCTGGTAAACTTGGTCTCCTGAAAGAGAGGCACAGATTACTTCCATCATGAAATGAGTCGAGTCTATGCTATTTAAGTTTTATTTCATTTCCTGACATGCTCCGGTTGGAGACCTTTCTGTGATGTTTCAGAATAAGTCCATAGGTGTCTAGAGAGGCATGGGAAATTATGAGGGTTCTGAAAAGGTAAACAATACTACAAGTGTTAGGCTTGACCATAAGATTAAAAAAAAGTGTCATTTCTAAATAAAACAAACAATTGATATATTTGTTTATATGTATATATACTGTCTTCCATGTAAGCAAGAGGAAATAAAGGTAGTGGCTTTGTTGATGTTACGAAGTCCTTCTCAGAGTGAAAACTGCTGGTCGAAACTGAAAGTCGTATAATATTCACTGCACTAGGTTGTCATGCTAGAAGCCCAGATTCAGATGGCTTAAAGCCAATGTGCCTGCCAATGTGCCTATCAAAGTGCCAGATATTATTATGTTTAATATTATCTCTTTGAAGATGCCAAGACATTCAGTAGGAAAGGCTAGGCACGGGGAAGCCTTAGGCTGTCCAAATCTGGGTCCAAAAGCAGTAACAGAATGGTTAATATTTCTCTTCTGTGTGAATAAAGGTCCAGATGTGCTACTGTGCTGTCTGTTAAGATGGGTCTTATGGTAAGAGAATAATAAAAAGCATCTACTAGAAAAGTCAATATTTACTGCTAGTGTAATTGCTTTGGCTCCTAGGGTTTTAACTTCTGTGAAGAAATTAAAGAGCAGCATTGCATTGTCACTTAGGGAGATACCTGTCACAGTCTACCAGGAATCCCTCATCTTCTACTGAAGAGAGCCTTTACCTTTGAAATTTCTCAACATATCTCTGGCTTAGCCAAGAGTGACTGAAAAATAGCACATGTTTCTCAGCTGCTCTTATGGCATCCAAGGGAGGGCATATTATCTCCTTTAACATTTCTAGAGCTGGAAAACAGTGAGGTGAGATGAGCAGTTGATACTGAGACCTTACATCAGCCATTGAGTCACAAGTGGTTCATAAAGTTGTCCTAGCACTTTTTATTTTTTAAACATTAATTCTAATGCAAGTGAAAACAATGACTGCTGACTGCTGTTTACACTTACACTGCATTCTCTCCTAAGTCTCTTTACATTGTTTCCAAGTTTGAAAACTCAATCATATTTAAATTGCTTGCATCAGTATAGTAAATAAAATGGCAATTACTGAGCAATCTGCTTTCTAACACATTAAGTGATTTATGATTGCAGTAGGCAATGTATTAAAATCCTGTCTATGAAATTAAAAATATAATGGCTGGAAAACCAAGTATGAGTTCAAAGGAAGCTATAAAACTTCCAAATAATTAACGGCCAGCACCAAGAAAGTGGTGGATAGTGTTAAAAAATAAAAGGGTAGGTAAATTTATTCAGAAGAAAATAGGATTTAGATCATTTAATAGCCTAGATTTCAAACTCTGCATAGGAAAGAATGCAGTGTTCAATTTTCTAATTTTCTATTCCTATTTCCAGGGAAAATAATAGCATAACCACTGGTAAAGTTAGCCCTAGCTAAACACTAACACGAATGACAAATTTTACACCGGGTTATGTAAACGAGGTGGGGGTTAAAGCATAGAAAGAGCAGGCAGTAGGCTGGGGCTGCAGAAGGAAAGGGTTGCAAAATAACCCCTCTGCCTGTTTTGCCCATGCCAGAGCCTTGGAAAGCCATGCAGGCAGCTGCCTTCAGCTTCGCAGGCAGGATCAGTGTCCCTCGTCTCGTTGGTAAGAGGGGCGAGCCTGGCTCTCCGAGGCTCTCCCTTTCCTCTCCATCCCAGCTCTGCCCCATCTCTCCGTCCCCCTCCTTTTCATTGCAGAAGTGTCCCGGCCTTTCATTGCTGGGGCTGGAAAGATCACTTCAAAGTGGTCCGATACTTAAAGGAGTCTTGAAATGGCTTTGTGTGTGTGAGACACTGGTCCCCAATCTTGCAATGTGATTATCAGAAAGAAGAGTTCTGTGAGGGTTATTTTTCCAAGCCCAAAGAGGTGCTTTCTCATATTTTCCTTGTTTCCCCACAGATTTTCACTCTCAGTTCAAGGTCTGTTGTGGCAATGCCAGCAGAAGAGGGCTTCTTGACCTCGCGGTTAAAGCATAAGATTGACAACCAGGCATCGTGGGTTCCTCTTAACTCTACCACTTACATTTGCATTGCTTATCAAGTTTTTTTCTTTTTTTTTTTTTCCTGCCTTTTTCCTCTAGGTTCTTCTACTGTTACGGTATTGCAGACCACTTTGGTCCTTTATATGGTGTTGTTTGTAAAATGAGGTGTGACGTAGCAAGGGGTAATGGAGCATGATGAGAAGAACGTTGTGAAATTTTGTGAGCCCTGTTCAGCACTTCCCGTTCACCAAAGCGTCCCTGCTGAGTCCACTGGGTCTTGAAGCCAGGGGGGAGTTTTAGTGAGTCATGTGCAAAAACAGGCTCTTTGATTATGGCTTAATCCTGGGATACATTTTGTGACTTCAGTGGAAGCTGTGCATGTGCAACAATTGTCATATCAGTCCATTTTCATTTGTAAAGAACTTTGAGATCTGCTGGGGAACCAGGCTATTATTCAAGCTTTAGTATGCACGACTATGAGTGAGCTGATTTTGTGTTTGGGCATAAGTAACGGTTGTGAGCTCCATGGTTAGCAATGTATTTTTGGGACAGGAGTCCTGCGTTAAGAATAATTCATTATTTTAAGGGTTTTAATTATGTTCATGCATTCAGCTATTTGTGTACAATTTTCAAAGATCCCCTATGTCTTCAGGAAGATATAAGACCCCTAAGTCTTTTTATTTGATGTGACTTGGGGTCCTAAGTCCCTTAGTTTACACGATAGTACAGTCCATGTGTTTTCCAGGCAAAAAAGAACAAAGTCTGGAAGAACAACTAATGGTTCTATAGTAAGCTGAGTTTTAACGCCAAAAACTGGGGTTTTATTTCATTTGTCTATCAAGACTGCAATGTATTATTCAAAGTGACATAACTTACTTTATAAACTTTTTTTTGATAAATCATAAGTAAACGTACTTATAAAACAGTTTTATTAATAGGTTTCTTAAATTATTGAATACTTGAAGTCAGATTTTTTTGAGTGCCTTCTTCAATAGAGGTTGCCATATAATATTTCCCTTCAAAGAATTCCACGAAGAATTTTCCTCTTTAGAAAATGGAAGCAGTGTTTTCAATAGGTCTGATGCCAAAGGCATGCTGCCTCCTTTTGCATAGCGGCCATCATATTTCACTGTTCTGAGGCAGCTGTTTTCACCTTTCCAATTCTTAAACACCTTTTGTTTTATTTTCACTATAACCAGATCTGTAAACTTCCTAGGTTTGTAAATCTTGCTTGGGGCTAAATATATATCCCTGTAATGTATTTTACTTTAAATTATTGATATGTATGTTTAATTGTAACTCTATCTTAATGCAGTTTTTGTCTGGGAGTTATTATATAATGCTATTCAAGAAGTCCTCAATTGCCTTTTGTGTAAGAAATTTAGATATTAAATAGTGAGATAAATTTCTAGAGTATTCTTTGTATTCTTACTGACTGGGGAGATTTTTCTTCTTCATGTCTGTGACAAAGGTTACGCTGGAGCTCGTGTAGCTCTCATTTACGGTGCGTATGTTATGGAATTTAGCACGTAGTGGTTGTGCTGCTGCAGTCCCCAGAAGGCTCTCTTACAGACAGCGGTAAGGCATTGCAAAAACAGAGTATAAACAGTCTGTGTGTCTCTGACGGCTGACAAAAAAGCACTAAATAGGTGAAGACAGACAACTATCCAAAGGAAGCAGTGAGGTAAAACTGGTCAACGTGGCAGGGTTGGAGCCCAGCTACATCAGGTTTTCCTGCAAGTAGCATAGTTAAAGGACAAAGATTTGAAGAACAGTGAAAATAGCATACAGATATTCCCAAATTGTTCTTTCTAAGCATTAGGGGATCCATCAGGAACCTGTCTGAATGTGTGACAGGTCAATAGTAGACACCCAACATCGTGGGCCAGGCAGAGGTAGGAAGGTCCTCCAGGTACTGCATGAAGTATCCAGAGGACTGTCTAGAGCCCTAATTGTGGTTACTGTTAGTGTTGGGATAGAGGCCTGGTGCACCAGGGAGAGGGGTGCAGAGGGGGGCTCGGGCTGCCCGCCCGCACACTGGCGCTCTTCTTGTGCAATGGTCCGGCGGGACGCGATTGCTTTTGTCGAGGCTGTAGGGCGGCAGAGGATTTCAAGGCCGCAGGAAGGTCATACGGTGACAAATGTGACAAAATGTGACATGGTGAAAGCGTGTATGAAAAATATCGCCAAGTAAACTTCTCCGAGTCAATGAGAGTTTTTCACAGTACCCACAGGGCACACGAGAAGGGTTACGTGACTAAACGTGAGACGTGCGAGCACACGCGCATGTAGCTCTTTCCCAGTTCAGATCCCCTGTCTCTCTGTTTGCTTTTTACTGGCTTTTTCCTATAAACTCTTTGATGTAATTTCTTTTTATACTGTGAAAATATTGCAACTTTCAAATCAAAATTGTAAAAGTTTTCTTTGCAGCATTGAAACATTTTAAAGTCACGGCTCGTATTTGAATTTCATAATACCAGTGAAGAAAACAAATTTAAAATGAGTCAACAAATGTGAACATGCGTTATGTTAACCTGATATAACCCCATTCCAGTGTCACTGCTGGCATTAACTCCAACCTTACATCTCATCACTATAGAGAGCTGATGTACAGATCACTTCTGCAAGCTGCAGTTGGAGATACACCGTGAGACTGCAAGGATCTCTTGATGGTGCTGTTGCAATTGATGGCTTGTCATGCTTTTGGTCACAGGAAGGTTCTTTAAAATACGAGCAAAAATTCTAAATAAATAAATAAATAATATTAATACATAATATGCAATTATTTTTAGGCTTTTAATAAGTCAAATTAAATCTAGCTTTTCCTATTAAATGATCTAAATATTTTTGTGGCATGTTAAATGCGTTCACACTTACTTCTCTCCTCACCATAAATTTTTAATGCACAATAATCAATATAAAGCTCAAAAGTGGTATTTTTACTTATTGTATTATATAATTGCAAAGCCTAGAGCATTAGCAACCAACAGGAGCCAGATAAGAAAATACAAAACCATTACTTCCCATACCTCAAAGTATTTATACAAAAGATGTGTAGAAAATTGCTTCTTCTGTTATTTGTACTATATTTCAATTAATTTGGACAAATAATTAAAGTGTAGCTTCTAGCAGTAGGATGTTGATGAAGAGCAAATGAAAAAATATGATGTGTTCATGAATACAAGAACAAAAAAAATGAAAAATACAGAGACAAAAATTATTTAATTTAGGTTTTGTGTGAAAATAATGAAGTAAATTATTTTATTCTGAATCATTCAGTTTCACACGCAGGCTCATTTTCCTTGAAAATCTTCTTGGTTTTACTATTCCAAAGCACAAAGATTTTCATCTTGAGCATTTCGGAGTTTCAGATTATAGCCTTTTATATTTTTCCCTTCAAATTTTAGTCTGACTAGCTGAGACGTTTAACTGAGGTGAAACTCAGAAGAGATGGACGGAAATTTTCAGTGACTCCAGAAAAATTGATTTAGAAGCTTAGCAAAAGGAAAACCTTTTCTACAGGTTGTTTTGACAACTGAAAAATGCTGCTTGAAAAGATGTAATTCAATCTGACATGCTGTGAGATTGTGTAACTTCATCCATAATGATGGGCACATGTGTCAACCAAAGTATAGTTTTTCTTAATATTACTCAAATTTCTGAATAGGTTTCTCCAAACGAGTCAGATTTGGTTGTTCTGATTTAATTACTTTATTGCATTGGTTAGTGCAAAAAGACTACCCCGCTGTACGTCCTGCAGGCATCTCGCTTTGTGCTGAAGGAATAAGCTAAGTAGGAAGAATAAATCACCATCTCCAAAAAATGGTTACAGATCTGCATTGTAAACACTGAATCCTCTGGGTCCTATGAGAAATCTTGCGTTAAAGAACACAGTTCGTTAGTTCATCATCAGATCATTTGATTTCACAACATTATAGTGGAATCTTTTGGCCAAAAGGAGTTGGTGTCGTCTTGTCTTCTGCACAAGTGCGACCAGTATATCACAGCCCATATAGGAGGATTGTGACCATGGTCAGCCTTCGCAAAGCCATCCATAGCTTGTGTCTCTCAATGGCTCCATGAATCTGACAAACATCACATTAAGCTTTAGATAGGAACTTGTAGGAATTTGCTAGCTAACTTTAAAAATATGTTTTTTCTCTCTTTGTTGCAAGGAATTTGTAAGAGAGTGAATGGAATCTACAGTCATGGTCGTCTTTCCTCTTGCAGAACTTCCAGTAACTCTGTGTGCATGCACATGACTACATAATATGTGTGTGCTTGTTTGAATTTATAAACCAACGTACATGATCAAAGAAAAAGCAAGTTGTTTTGAAATCAGCATAAATTACGACAAAATAGAGACAGAGCAAGGCAACATGTATGTAATTTTGTCAATTAATATAATTAGTACTAAATTATTATCTTTTTTACTGTTTTTAACACTCCAGAAAAATGCCTATTTTGAGTCTAATTGATCTCCTAGGGAAGACAGTATAAATGGAGTGGCTTTTGTTAGCTGCAGATCAGTGCTTATTTATGCCGACGGCTGCTTCTAGACCTCTACCCTGAACTACATTTCTTAAGCAAAGCTTTGACCCATTGATGGCCAGAGGCATTTCCTAAAGAGGATCAGCCATGAGTTTAAGTCCCGAATTTAAGTGCTCAGGCTGTGAGGCCATATGCCAACAGGCTCTCAGCTCCTTGCAAGATCAAGCTCTACCTGACCATGGGCAGGAGCTCCAACGCTTGGTCGCTGTAACACCTTGATTGGTTCAATGCAGTTTTGGCAAGCAAAGAACTTTCTTGTCATGTTGCAGTAAGACACGATCGTAAATTTGAGAGTGAGGCTTCCAATAAAATGTCAGCTCCTTATATGCCTTAAGCAAAAAAATGCATTTTCTCTGCAGCATTTTTCAGAATATCCAGGTAAATTTTAAACATTTTTTGGCATTAACAGTGTATAGATGTAATTCACTATAACTATAGTCCTAACTACACCTATGCTAACAATACGTACAGCTCTATCAAGTCTTAAACTGATATCATGGTTTCTGGTGCAGTTTTTGGCTTGGACGAAGAGATAGCTTTGCAAACAAATGTTGGTCGTGGTGTAGGCATTAGCTCAAACTACATGGCATTGCCGTTCAGCATTTTATGCATAGCCAAGCTATTTTAGCCTTACGGACATGCATCAGCTGGTCTAAAAGCCAGAAAATAGCCCCTGGCCCAATATGTAAGGTATATATAGCTATAGAGCCCTCGCCTACAGAAATGGACTTGCATGAGTCATTTCAGTGGTGGCAGCTGGACTCTTTAGTTAAGTTTATATGACTTGCTCTGGCTATAATATTTTCCTAATATAAGAGCATTGTTTATGATTCCAGTTCTGAACTTGAGATTTAAATCAATATTTAACTCATGAAAACAAACAAACAAAACCCAAAAAACAACCAGGCTTGGGCAAAAAGCTGCCTTCTATGATTATTTTTCTCTCACATCCATTTCTTGTGGTCTCTGTTTTCTTTATGTCACCCTCTGTCACTGATTTGTTTTTGCTGTGTTTGAGTTTCTGTTTAATCATTGACCTATTGTTCTTTTAAAACAATTGCTTCTTGAAGTACCTCACATTTAAGAAGCAATCGCAAAATCATGACCTAAAAAATAACTTTTATTCTAAAGAACACTTTGATCCTTTTCAAACCATGTGCTTTACAAAATCCAATTAATTTTCCCAGTGTGATTCCTTTTAGCCAAAGTAAGCTAAGAGTACAGAATAATAATTTTACTTATTGACCAGAAGCTGACTAGTTCACTGTCTGCTTCTCATGCTTTTACCAACATTTGCTAATGTTTGGGTTGTGGATGCTACAGCGGATCTTTATTTGCTTGTAAGTGAATAGTTCTAGCAGCTTTGGTTTCATAATTTTATAAAACAAAACTTGAATTGACATTCTACATATAAACTCATATCTTTTTCTATCAGTATTAGCCTGCAGATTACTTTGAAAAGATATTTATTACTGCTTATCAAGCAGAGATCAGTATCACGTGTTAGAAGAACTTTGTTTCTAGATGTCATATGGCTGGTCTTGTCTTTATTTTTTTCCTCTTCTCTCTCCAGTTTTCATTTCCTTCTTTTTATATTGTGTCCTGATTTTATACTGATTTGTAAAAAGATGGAATTGTAATATGTCTTTAATATAGTGCTTACTGTATTGGGTTAAGCCTATCTTCTATTATTTAAATCTGGAGGATTTCGCCCTCAGAAATAAATCTGAATTCTTTATGGACCTTTTATAAATGCTACAGCTCTTCTGTGCTCATCCTTGAGATAAAGCTGCTCTTAATTCAGTATTTTTAAATTAGGCTTGATTCTCCTCTGTTTAATTAAGAGTAGAATCCAAAGAAAATGGCAGAAATGCCAAAAATTTGACAAAATTGATCTGAGATATCTTTGGTCCAGTTCTGAGCACAGCCCAGATAACAGACACATCAGAGAACTCCAGTGGCCTTTGGAAGCCTTGCTCAGGTATAACTGCACCCTGGGTATTCAAAATATTGCATTAATTTCATTTGCTTGTTCTGTGGTCTGTACTGCTGCATCTTCTTTATTTTTATTCTGTTCAGGTTCCATTTTACAATTCCTATCATTACTTCTAGCATGTTCTGTTTTATTCTCCTGTGTGGGGACTCATTTAGTCATTTAAGCCCATTGGTGACTACCTGACTAAAACTTTTACGGAAGGTGCTTTATGTATGCATAATTTTACTTCTTGATTTCAAATCACGACCTCTGTTCTGTATTATAGTCTAAGCAAGAACTAGTTTCTCTCTAGCGATCCCTTACAATTTTCTGTGTAAACAAGCAATCTGCTGTTATGGCTTTAGATATCTTCCTTGATGTATTGCTTCTGTTTATTGTCTCTATCCTTACGTCTAACTAGTTAAAATTTTCCATTGCTCTTAATTTATTTGTTTTCCCCACAGTCCTCTAAGAGGGTTCTGTTTTGCCTTTTTATTATTACTTTTAATGAGAAAGTAGAAACTGGTTGATAACTTTTCAGTGGAGTAGGTTTTATTAGAAAATGTCAATTGCACTGAATTGGCTTTTTGAAAACTCTATATGGCAACTGGAAATTAGGAATATTGCTTTTACATGTGGGAGTCAGAGTTTACAGCTCCCAATTCCCTTATTCCCATGCTACCTTTCCTGACTCAGAGTAATCTGTTTCCTGCAGACCATCTGATTCAAGGGGCTTCGACAGTTTCAAGATGAAGCCTGACAATGGAAAAAGAAAAGGGCTTCTCTTTTCGGTAGTGTAGTTTCAGTTCCAATTTGAGAGAATTTTGCCTCCAAAATTCAATTTTTTTCTTAAACGGAGAGTATGTTTCTGGCTCTGCAAACCTCTAAATCCTGGCAGTATATACAACTGCAGTACGGATGGGGCAGAGCTCAGCAGGTCCTTCTCTCTCCTTTCTCTCAGTCCCCTGAGAAAGCGCTTGCTAATGCGGTGCTGGTGGGTGCTGATGGAGACCCCCTCCTGCCCAGGCGTTGTGGTTTGTACCCCCCATTATCTCTGCACACCGAGTCTCAGGTCTGTGTGTGGTGTGTGTAATCCCAGTGCCTCAGTCCCCACTCAGCCACCGATTTATCTCACCTCTCTTCTGCTCTGTTCTCTCTGCCTCAGATTCAAAAATCTCTGCTTCACCTTCTTTTCGTTTTTCCTGCTTTGGCACGGTCCTTTACCATATGTTTGTGGTAGACCAGCTGTCTTATAGTTTAACTTCTTTCCTCTGCTCTGTCTATTGATCCTTCTGTTAAGATATATCCCAACAGACCGCATCTGTTTCCAAAGGGCTTCCTAATGCCGTGCAAACCTGCATCTCTTCTGCACGCATCAACTCGGGAGCCAGTCATTCAAAGCAGTGCTGCTCTGGCAGAAGGAAGGACTGGCTGAGCTCCCCGCCCCAGCACTCCCCTGTTGCTGCCCAGGGTCGGTGGCCCCAGCGTGTGACCGGCTTTTGTCCCTGACATAAAGAATGACATTAGTTTCGTTTCTGAACATACCACCTCAAAGGTCTACTGAAAGATAATTTCATTCAAGCTGAATGCTCTAGATGATTCTCAACACCTCCTCCATGTGGAGCTTGCTCCTTTTTTAGTATAATGCCTCTCCAATACTGACCAAGTTTCCCAAGTGCTTTCCCTCCATACTACTATCGCTGTGTAATGGCATGGTTTCAATGCTGTACTGCTTGTTGAACCGCAATTTGGCTCAGCATTGTATAAACAAATGATGTAGAGCCATTCCAGCCCCTGCGATCTCACAACCTCACACCTAGGGACGCTGCCAGCAGTGAAGGAGGATGAGTAAAGTCAGGGCAACTGGCAGCAGCATGGGCTGTCTTTAATGAATAACAGTTTTTTTCACCCACTATGCATTGAAAAATGAATAACTCTTAAAATAAATATTATTTTATGATAAAGATGACATTAGTTGAAATTGTATGGCAGCTGAGCATATGCCCTGTGTTCAGATTATATGATCTATATGGCATGTGCTTGCGAGCAGATTTACTCCTGTGAGCTTAGCAGGTGCAAACAGCCCAAACTGATCTCTCTAAAAAGGCGTTATTGTCTTCAGCACTCCTCCAGAATTTTTCTGGTCTTAAATTTGTAACTGAAGCTCAACTGGGGTCCTACTGATTGGCATCTGTCCCACGTGTTGACACAACATGTCTCACAAGTGTTATTAGTCATTGTTTTTCCGGCATGGACTTCTGCTATGGGCCGCAAGTCTGGTTCAACACAGAAACTCTGTGCTGCTTACTTTTTGCCTTTAACAGCACGGAGAACATAAGAAATTATAAAGACCATAAGGAGAAGAAGGTAGAAAATAAATAAGGATTCAGATCGGGTTTCATGGCAGTTTTTAATGACTGCGCTCCCTTCTCTTTCTAGATCACATCCAGTTCACTCTTTTCTGTGGCTGCTGCTCCGTAGTGCAGCAGTGCTGCATCTCGTTTGGCAGCCCCAACTGATGCGTATTTAATTCTTCTGAGGCTCTCACAAATGCAGGAATTATTTTTGAGAAGGGATGTATGGTTTGATTCTCTTTCTGAGACGAGCCAGATTTTTCTCATCAACAACCAAGACTTCATTTCTGTTCAACTACCTAAATCCCCTCAATTTTCTTCCACTTTTTCAAAACCCACAGACTTTTCTTTTCTATGGATTAACACTGGGTGGGACACACTGTCCTGGCAAGACACAATGTCATAATCAAATCAATTTTTGGAGCAGTAACTACATGATGAGAGCATTTATCTTCAGCGGTGGTGTGGCTGTGGGACAGCAGGAGCAGAGGTGCCTGCCCTCCTGCCACCCCCCCGGCCCTCAACACCACCAGGAGCATGGTACCACTCCTTCCCTCTGCAACAGGGTCGCTTCACCGCTTTACTCACCTGAGATCAGGTTTTCAAGTGTTGTCCAGCCCCGAGAAGCCAGCACAGCCGTTACATCCAGAAATGTGGGAAATCACATCATTCGAACTGACTTTTTGGGGAAATAAGCCATTCTCAGGGGGATCGTGCTGGCTGCCTGCAGAGATCTTTTGTTAGGCTGTTATCTTGGGAAGTGTTTGTTTATCAGGAAGGAAGAAGGAAATTGGTATGAGCAGGGACACTTTTTTATTCTACAATGGGGAGTTTTTATCAACTGCAAATTATTTTTTTTAACCAGTTCTGAACATTACGATCATTATTTTGCTTTTAAAAACCTTCATGTGATGTCATGTGATTTATGCAGTCGATCTGCCGTTCTTGTCACTGAACTGTTTGCCTGCTCAGATAATTACAGCAGAGGGAGGTTCCCCCAGCCCGTAGGGGAGCAGCTGACTAGTCCAAGTCCAAAAGAGAGCTCGTCTCCTGCAAACGGGGTACATCACAGCAGCAGGGTGTAAAAATGGGATGGAGGTACCTGCTATTTTGGCAGCCAGAGCGATTCTCAAGGCAAAGGAGCCCTAAAACGGGGATGTTTCACTGACTCACCTGTCTCCGTGACACTGCAGAAACAGAGGCAAGTGACGACGGCGGGCTGGAGGTGGGCCTGTTAACGCTACTGTCAAGATGATAATAAAACTTTAACTAAGTCAGCAGAAGCAATTTAGAAGCAAAAGGCATTACAGCTCATTGCTAACTCCCCAAGGAGCCCAGCTCCCAATCCAGCTATCTCCTCTGAAAACCGTCAGAGCCTTATGAACAGCGGTGATAACTGGAAAACAGCGCAAGGTGCTGTCGGGAAGTTTTATTGTTTTCCCATGGACTCACAAAAGGATTTCCTCGCTGCCTTGCATTTGGGCTAGCAGGAGCTATTCATACGCAGCTCTCCTCCGGCGTTCTGAAATCCTGGATACGTGGGTTGAAGGATTTAAAAGAAACCTTTCTAACTAGTCTAAACTTAATGTCTGTTGATATTATAGCATGGTAGGTCTGTTAGAAGTAGGAATTAAGGAATTATAGGGGAGAGAGTACTATGGCTTTAATATATAGCTGCCTTTTGGTCACAATCGGCACGGGACATGCCAAACTAAGGCAAAATCGCTTTGCACTAAGTACCTGTCCATACAGAGTAAAAAAGCACAGCAACAGCGTACTGAAGGACACTTAGTCACAACACAGGAGTTTAATATTGTTTATACACAAGGAAAATACGTAACTGTGAAATGCTTAATCAGTATTGTATTATGGATAATGACTGTAGTTTATAACAGATGTCTTCTATCAAGAAGGGTGAAATGCAAAATAATACGAACGGGAACCAAAATGTAAAAGAAAAATCTTATGAAGGTTGCCCAAGGTCATGGCTGGCAGATGTTATGTCATATGTTTTCTGTGCATGTGTGCATATTTTTAATTTAGTTGAATGGAATAAAGACTCTTCCTGACAGAAAAGGGCCCCAGGGTGATGATCCCATGTACCAGTCAAGACAAGGAGTCAAAAAATTGGAGACAAGCGTGGAAGAGTTTTTTTGGGAAGAGTTGTGTAATTTTCTCTGCTGTTTTTAAAATACAGGGAGCACGTGTCAATGTAGGGAGCATGAGAATATCTCCTTAATACCAGCAGGGTTCGTCTTACGGGACAGTTTTATTTCAGGAGTGGGACACGGATCCATCTCTCTCCACTTCTGCTGCAGCTGTGTACGGCATTTGTAAGTTCATAGCCCTTGTCTTCAGCGTGGGGCAGACATATAAAAGAGAGCAGCACAGGGACCTGTAATATGTGTTGGATCAGGCCATACCTGCGTGCTTGTTTGGTGTCGTTCTGTTTGGTTTTCAGTTAATATGCAGAGGCCACTGGGTCTGTTAGTAGTTTTTTTCTGCTAGAAAGCTCTTTCCAATTCTCTCCTGACACATTTATTTTTCCTGGAACTTGCATGCCACCCTTGCAAGGTAACACCTTCTGTTGGGTGTGTGTGGGTAAGGGAAGATCAGGGTGTGAGATGCAAAGGGAGTAAGGTTCTAAAATTTTGAAGACATTGTACAGAATTACATATGAATTATGTTTAGTCAGAGTCCAGAAGATAAGAAGGTTAAAGGAGAACTTTAAGGCTGGAGAATTGTGGTCAATTTTTCCCATTATTCCATTTCAGTAAAGAATCACAGAATCACTAGGTTGGAAAGGACCTTCAAGATCATCAAGTCCAACCATTAATCCAGCGCCACCATTATCTAGTAGCCATTTTCTGTACACAAGCGATGTTTCCGTTTATTTTAGAAACTAAACAGCCAGATAAAATTTTTTCTGAGCTTCATGAAGGTACTTTTAAGAATTTTAATAAAAATTTCTGTTAGACTTAATAATTTTTTTTAATTGTACAAAATGCTCACAAGATGTATCTCTTCAAGACCTAATATTAGCAAAAATATATTATTTTTACCTCAGTTCCTAGATTATGAAAGTTTTTTTCAAGCTACTTTTCCAGTCCATCTGTATTCAGAAAATTATCTGGGCAATGAAGGCATTAGGTGATACGCTGATCAGACTCTCAAAAACTGCTTTCATTTTCTTCTGTATCACTGTACATTTATTTGCCTTTCTTGATGTGCCCAATGGACTGAAGGAATTAAAATGATGAAATATATGAGATCAGAAATGGACTTGCATCATTCCATCAATAATTTAAACTTAATGTTCCAACATAAAATAAGTAGACTCAGAAATTATTTGCTTACCATATTGCAATTTACAATAGGAAATAGCTTTCAATGCTGGCTTTCAAATGTCTTGTTATAACCAGACTTTAAACAGAGCATGAACTATTCTTTGTCTATAAAATGTTACTTTCTGTTCTGTATTTTCCTAATTTATTTTTATTTTGTTTGGGACACTATGACTTGATTAACTTGTGCCTGACATCTTTGTCTTCAGTTGGTTTTGCTCATTGCTTCTGTGCTCTCTATCAAACCTGACTGGAAACAATGCTGTACAATATGAGGGAAGAGTGTTGCCAAAATACTTGTTTAGATGAGCAAGCAAATATTTTTCGTCATAGTCATGTTGTTTATATTTGGCCCCTTATTTATTCTGAATGCTTGTTTCGGTTGTATACACTTGAAATTTTGGATGGCAACTCAAAAGAGGAGTTTGAGAGGCAATTTCTTGTTCTAAGCAATATTTGGGAGTGTAAGTGATCCTCGGTAAACATTTTAAGAAGTAAAATAACCTTCCTAGATCTATTAAAGTAATTCTTCTTGTACTTTTAACATCATACGTATCAGGGCAAAAACAAATGACATCATAAATTAGTATATAACAGCTGCATTACTAGAAAAAAACCTTTACTTCAATGTGCACTGAAGCCCCTAAAAGAAGTTCTCAAGCTTGTGGTTGTATTAAGTGGGCACATTTCCAAAGACTGAGATAAGAGCAAATGAAATGTTATCCCCACATTTGTCATTTATGATGCAGTATGTGCTCTGGGTCATAACACAACTCCCCCTCAACATCTCAACAACCCTACTACCACTAGTAGAGGAACCTGTCAAGAAAAAACACTTATGTTAGAAGAGGAAAGGGAGATTCATCATAACTAGAGGAAAGGCAGCTGCAATTTCATAACAAATATTTCAAAATCCAATATTTTGTCAAGAATGTAATGCACAGTTATGACCAAAGCTCATGACCCCCAGATGACAACTGATGAGTACTTTTGTTCCTTTCCAGAGCATAGTTACTGTAGCCCAGCAGGGCATGTTCTGGAAAACAGTGCTATTTTGATGAATGTTTGAATGTAGGGTAAGGAAAAATCAAATAAATAGTTGTTTCATGATTAAACAAGTACTCCAGAATTATGCAACTCATCTACAGCAGCAATACAGCATGTTGCCTTTGTGGAAAGAATAAAGAGATAAATGCAAATAAAATAAATAATTTGAAGAAAAGTGGATGGAGACTGATCCTGGTCAGTGTGAAAGTGTGAAAGAATAAATTTAAAAATATGAAGAGAAAAATAAAGAAAAAAATGAAAGTAATGTTGGAATGTTGGTTAAAAAACAAAATTGTATATTATAAAAAAAAAACAAAAAAAAACCCCCAAAAAAACACAGCCAAAACCTGGAAAGGCTTCTAGAGATGGTAATGACATTTTGTTTAAAAACAGGGAGGAACACTGCATTGAACTCCTTTTTCCTATAATACTTAATAAAAAGAAAGAACGGTAGAACCCAGTGTTCATTTTCCATGTGTGAAAAGACAGAAGGAAATCAGCATCCAAGCAGAATCAATAAGAAATAAGAGAACGGTAAAAGGTTATTCATCTCCAAAACTAAGCAAAGTTCATCCTTACAAATCTAGGAAAAGAGACCACCTAGGTATCTCTTTTAAAATCAGAAAGAAACCTCTTGGAAAGATGGAGAGATTTATCAGTGCCCCAGCTAAAATCTTGGATGCCAGATTTTGGGAAAACTGCAAAATCTTCAGCTTGTAACCACCTGAATTATAAATAAGAAAGGGAAAGAGGAAAACTCAGTGGTAGAAAGGGCAAAGTAACTGCATAAGCAAAATGGTAATTAGAGACTAGATTTTGTTTAATTGAAAAGAATTATTCACAAAATGCAGATTATGCTGAATGGAACAATTTTGTGTACGTAGTAGCAGGATGTCTGGATGGTGACATTGGGAATATGATAATCTCTGGGTCGTGTACAAAATCAACGCATTATATACACATATAGGGGAAAGATGAAGTGCCTGGACGAGAGATAGAACAAAGTAAACAGTGAGGGGATTTTCGGTCATACGATATTCATTCCAACAGGCAAAATGTTTAGCGCATTAGTGAAGAGATTTAAAACAAATATAGGGAAGCATTCAAATATGGTAGATGAGCAGAAAACAGCTGAGGAACACTTCAAAGCAGGAAGGATGACATTTGCAAGGACGGTAATGTGGAATGAGTGGCAGTCATTCAACAAATATTTTGAAAGACAAAGTATCTTAATCACTTTATGTATTTATTTGATTTATTTTCAAATGTGGAAGAATAAAGCTGAGAGGGTTCTAATTTAGAGTCTCAGCTAGACACGAAACAGCAATAGAAATTGTCATCTCAGGTGGGACCTATATTCCCATCTAGTAAGTACCAGCATGGTATGCAGAAGGTATCTGTTGGCAACAGTTTTCCTTTCAACTGGATAAGAGTTCACTATGTTAATTATTTACGATAACCAGTTATGAACCTAACAATTGTTTTTGCCAGCAGCTCATTTAGAAAATACGGACAGTTATCTTCTTTTCCCACTCACTTTGCAGGCTGGTCAAAGGTCTTTATGAAGGAATGATACTGGACAGTGAATGCGGAAAGGCCTTGAGGCTTTCTTTAGGGAATATTGTAATGACAGCAAAGGCTTAAGAGCGGCAAAGAAAACTAATACTTTTCTTTCCACAGTAATTTAAAGTTAGTAGATAAAAACCGTTATAAAAGATGCTGTAGTTCATCTTCAGTATGAGAAAGGAATGTTTAGTGTCCTTAATTTATGCATTTCTGAGAACATGCAAAAGAGAATGACCATAACAGGAAAGATGACCCAAAGATCTCTCTAGACTAATATCCTGTCTCTGGTAGTGATGAACTATGTGTACAAGAGTGAAAAGGCAGAGCAATTTCTGTAGTTTTAAACAGCATTTTATTGAGCAGGTCTAATTGACCTAATCGAGTTTAGATGTGGTTGTGTTCTGCTGATTCTGCTGTACCCATTATTGGGATATCTTATTAATCCTCCTTAGTCTCATATCGAAAAAAAACCCTTTTGTTGTAAAAAGAACAAAACAGATGATAAATGTATTGGGTGGGCAAAGACTGCAGCCTGCCCAGCTGCCTAGAGGTCCTGTTTCCATCTGTTCCCCACAACCACCTTCATCCAGCCATTGTTTTCTCCTCCCGTAAGCTCAAACTTGTATTTCTTTTCAGTGGTCATACAACACATAACCCTGTCCAGTCATCTAACATAACGTAACGTAACGTAACGTAACGTAACATAACATAACATAACATAACATAACATGCATCACATCACATCACATGTCTCTCATAATACAAATACATGGTTTAGGTAATGCTGCATTAAATGGTCTGCACCTGGCTGGTTCAGTTTATAGCATTGTATTATATCAGTTAATTATCCCCCCTTACTCACGTCTGTCACTCTCTAGAGCAGATATTCTGTAAATAGCAGAATCGTTCTTGGGATTTGCTTGTAGCATAGCAGCTATGTCTTCACCTGCTCACCGTGCCAAATTTTGATGGAATAGGAGCTGTATGTTCTGAAACTAATGGACTGACTGTACTTAAAACTTCTTTATTTTAATGATTTTCTTTGTTACTGCGGTAGCTGGAGCAAGCTCGCTAAAGCAGGCAGGAATATCTCTGCAGCGTTGAACAGCTCCGGGCTGTCTCAGTCCCACCCAGCGCTTCATCTGGCGGGTGGCTGCAGCTTCTCCTTGTGCCACCTGCATGCTCAAGCTGCTCAAAACCAAAATGCATCTATTCTGCTCATCTGTTTTACTCAGAGGAGGATGCGCTTCAAAGGGAAGACATGGTTTTGCAATGGCAACATGATGGTAAAGCAGGTTGGAGTTTCCTATTCTTTACTGTCCTTCACTACTGTCCCTTCCTCACCCCCCAGACACCGTAGTTTATCACCTGTCCTCTTACAGATTCATCAGACCAGCGAAAAGATCACAGTTCAAAAAAAAAGAAAGTGGGGGGAGTGGGGTGGGAGGGTTTATGTAACCCAGAAGGTTTCACAAAATTAGTTTAGCGCAAAACGGTTGAGTCAGCATCACTGAAGGAGCAATAATGTGTGAGAGGGTGGAGAAGGGAAATGCAGAAAGCTCCTGTGCTGCTGTAAGGGAACTCAGAGGTCGAACTGTACTCTGCGGCGTTGCTGGGGGAATGAGCTCTGGGAGCCAAGAGGGTTATGCTGTGTCTCTAAAGCCTTGAAACGCTCTCCTGAGATGCTGTGATGCGGTCTCAGGAACTGGAAAAGCTCAGGGGCTTGAAAAACAGAAAGGGCATCCCATGTACCTTATCCTCCTACAGATGAAATCTGTTCTTTAATATTTTATTTGCTGTGTATTTCTACTCTGAGGATAGCAATGTCCCAGATGTAGGGTCTCCATCTATTTCCCTGTAGAAATTTTACGATAGGAAAGATCCCACCAAACAATTTACCCTGTGTTTCCTTCATATTATTTAGTCAAGTTTTATCCTCTCTTGTTGTCCATTTTCAAATCAGGCTGCAATGACAGTTATTATGACCATGCTTGGATGTCACATATGCAAACAGGCTGCACTATCTAGCATCTGTAATTTTTCTGCAAAAAGACGATGAACCCTTCTAATTCACTCTTGTTGCTCACATTACCCATCTACAATGTCATCACATCTTTTTGTCCCAGATATATTTCCCAGATATATGTCCCCCATATATTTCTCATCTGGCCTGGAAAGCTGGAAATTCAATATTGCTGTTCAATACACTGTTCACCAAGACTGATGGTGAGTTTAAAACACTGAAAGCCTATAGCACTTGTACTGAGCAAGTGAGTTCAATGCACCTTGTATTTGATTCTTTATGTTTCTATCCTTGTGCTCATAACAGAAGCAGGACTGCAGAAAAAATCCTGTTCCCCTGCAGTGCGTCCTGAGGTAGGGAGTGTGAATTCTGAGCCGTTCAGCAGTGATTTCTCAGCTGGTTACATGTTGGTGCCTTGATCTGGGATGGAGGTGTGGTGGTAAATCACAGCTTGCCCTGGTTAGCTTTAATAAGAGCTATCTTTCCTGAGGAATTAGGAAGATGCTTGCAAGGGCTGCAGGATATCCATTATAGGAACTGTTTCCAAATGTTATGATACCTGGAATACTCTGCATTATTTAAGCTGATTTAAAAAAAAAAAATTTTGAAACCTTTCCATCCCACTTCTGCAGCCCTTTTGTTATTACAGAAGTCCTTTGATCTAAAACATGGCATGATCCAAAACAGACTAACATTAGCACAATGAGCCCCACTGATTTCAGTAAGCATCTTGGACTGTAGCTCCCTGGTCCTTCAGCGGTGGTGAGCAGGGGTGTAGTAATGGGCCAGCTGCATGGCTGCCTTGTAATGGGGGAACTGGGGTTTGTGGGACTGAGTGAGCAGGCGTACGGTGTCAGCAAGACATCTTCAGAATAATTTGGAGTCACCAAATTCAGCCTTAAGAAAGTGAATTAGAAAGCTCTCTTTTGGCCATACAGTAAAGCAAGAAAACCAGACAAGAATAAAGCTACTGGTAGTAGGAAGGCACGTCTCTTCTCTAACAGGCTGCTTCAGTATTACCTTTCAAAGTGCCATAAACTGGCAGACAATAGAGTTCTTGAAGAAAAAGCCATGCAATAAGTGTGAAAAAAGGCCACTTAGAAAACTAAACTTGCAAGACCCAGACATCTCTCTTCATCTGCACCTACCAGTCATGGAGACAGGCAAACAAAGTCTGATGGAGTGACATAGAATTGTCATATTTGGGCTTTTATAAACCAAAACAGGAAATGCATTACCTACTGGGGATCCTTTTCTGAAAATGCCCTGCCTCCAGCTTCACAAATCAATACTAGAGAGAGTTAAATGTCATCATAAATATATCTTGCATCAACAATTTTCCCCATATACTATATCCCATATGTAGATGTTGTTTCCCTCCATATGGGCAGGAAAAACCTGCCTCAGCTGCAGTGAGCAGAGCACTTAACTAAAACATCAGCTGAAGCAGGAGACTCTAGCTGGTTGAAGCTCGACTTACATGCTCCAGCAACTCGTGGGACAGCAGAAATTCATGCATGACCATGGAAGCAAATGGGAATTAAAGAAAACAAATGCACTGGCTTGTATTCACTGTGAGCCATACGAAAATCTAAATCTGAGCGCCAGATTTTGAATGGGAGGAGATGGGGGGATTCATTGGCCAACAGTTGAGTTAGATGGCTAAACTTGCTGTTTTAGTTTCCCAAGAAATAGGAATAATTCTTCAATGAGAAACTCTTTTAGTTTCTTATTCCACCTGGGCGTGGGACTTCAGAATGTCCCTTTGGCTAAAATTTGTCTTTCAAACTAGCTATCCATGTATATTTGCTCTGAGGTCACTACTACCAAAGGAAACCTTTTTTTCTTCAGAGTAAACAGTAACTGGGTGCTCAGAAGAGGTGGAGGAGAGAGTGGGAAAGTGGGTGGAAACCTGGGAGAGATTCCTTCAGGATTTTCATGGGTGTTTGGAAATTATCTCTGTTCATGTGAAAAAATAGCATAATATTAGATTTGTCTAATTTCCTCTAATTTGTAGAGATGCTACAGCACTAACGAGCCTACCGTTCTCAACTGTAAGCTTTCTTGGAAATTAAACATAAATGGACTAGCTATTCAGTACTGTAATACACATTGGTTGAAGGACTAGTTACAATTTTTAGATGTAGCAGTAAAATAGAAATATTTATGCATTCCATAACATTTAAAAAATAAATTAGATTCTATTATAACCTACCAGTTAATGGGCTTTAAATGGCAGTCTTCCTGTACCATATAACTGTGAAAATGCACTCAGCAGTGAGTAACCCAGTATATTTCTGCATGAAAAGAAGTATTTTATAAGCATAATCACATTTAATTTTCAAAGAAGAATAGCCTTTCTTGATCTATGGCAGTAAGAAAGATTGTAGCCTGTGCAAGTGGAACTGAATGGAAACCAGATCATAGGTTACTGTGATCGAAATCATTTAATCATTCTCCTTTTTTCTTCTCCTTTTCTCAGTCATGTTGCGCTTCTCTTGCCTGAGTAAATGTTATTCATTGGATAAACACTAGTTTTTCGTTCTGAGAGGCTTTTCACTAGGTTTATTCGCTGTTGCATTTTTTTCCTTGTGAGTTAACGTTTAATATAAAGAAACGAATATTTGGAAAGGAAAATATTCAAACTGTAGTCATTGGTGGGTGCTGTTAAATTGTTTCATCCTGATTATGGGTTTAAATGAAGAAGAAGGCTTAGCACTTCTATTCATTTTTATTAATTTTGCTGTCAAAATTAGCCAGCTCTACTTAGCAGGGTGTGCTGGGACTGTATTATGGGTGCTCAGATGCCAGAAGTTTAAGATAACAGCTATAATAAGCTGTTTGAAACAAAATATTAAAGTATTAAAGGGAAGTGCTTTTTGTTTAAAGAAATAAAGGCCTTGATGTAACAAAATCACAGTATTTCCGGCACTGACAGTTCTGTAGAAACACTAGGCATTGTTATTAGCATTAATAGTTTGTATATAGTGAATTCTTGTAAGCTCGTGCTGAAATTGCCTTGTTGGATTTAAAAATTTATTTCATCAACACCATATGCAGATTTATTTAGGAAATTGAACTTTAAATAAAACATTGGGAAAAATCTCATAGGATAATTATAAATTATTGCCCTCGTATTCCTTGGGTTAATGTTATACCAGTTAGCCTCAGTATTAAAACCGATAAACAGAATATTACAGCAAAGTCTTCAAGAACCTATGTTGTATATGAAATTTTCCATTTAAAAACGCCTATTTCTGACAACATTTATAAAATGTTTAAAAATCATTTTTTGCAAGGTAGAGGATCTTATTATTTACTTCACTGAGTGCTGCATCAGACCTTAAATCTGGTCCTGATTTCTTCAGCCAGCTAAATGTGTCCCCAGCAACAGTGGAAAAAATACAGGCTTATTTGTTCAAAAATTATTTCCATCACTGCAACCATCCTCTTTTGTTGTGTATTACAGACCTCAAATTTCTGTTGGTAAATCTCAGCCAGCTGAAGCTCCTGCTCTGGTAAATTTTTTGGAAAGGATAAGGTGGTGAGTCACAGCACGGAAATTCGGGCAGCTTCCAGCCCACCCATAGGCAGCTCACGGCCAGCCTGGTTTGGCATTTTGGTGTTTTTAACGAGCGCCCGTGCCGGGGGAGGCACCCTCTGACTTCCGGAGGGCACCCGGCCCCCGTCTCAAGAGGCGCGGGTCGGACCG
>NW_010537202.1:0-1276 GCF_000687285.1 Phaethon lepturus | reverse complement strand
AAGAGCTGCACCGCAACGTGCAGGCTTAAGCTGGCTGTTTCGAAGACAATGCAGTCGAGTAAATGGATTCATTCCATTATCTGTCTTTTCCATAAATATATAATAACCGCTTTTGGGGAGCATTAGTATTCTGCTGCTGTGAGAGGTGGGACACCCACAAGCCCTGTGTGGAGCGATATATTTGCACGCTGTTGCTCATGAGCCATTTCTAAAAAAAGGCACAATGAGAATGCAATTAAATGTGGATTTCTATTTTTTTTTTTTTTTAACTGGTTCCTTTAATAATCCTGGTTGGAGAGGCTGGGAGACAGACAGTTGGATATGCTGCTGCAGGGATCGTGGTATCGGCACAAGACTAGCTCGAGAAGCTAAAGTATCTTCTAAGCTTTCTCCAGTTGTATCATAATGAAAGTTATGACCATTTTCAGTGGATACTCTCAAAATCTTTTTAAAATCTTATGGAACAATATAAATATTTTATTGTTTTATTTAATATAAGACAGTAAATATTGTGAAAACTTGGATTACAGGTACATCGCAGCCTAGTGCCTCCAGTGTCTAACCAGCCCTATGAATCCTGCTTGTAATTCTCGTGCACAGGTGACTAGTGGGAAACAGAAAAAAGGCAAATGTTTTAAAAAATAAGAGTGTGCTGTTTCTCAGCTTGGGAAAGTTTCTCATAAATCATTCATTACTGCTGTAGGCCTGAGAGGAGGGAAAGCGGTTTAGACTTTTTGTTGTCTTTTCCTTTGAAATGTGATGAATAAACCACAATCCAAAACATTATTGTAATCTCAGTTTCAGCAACCAGAAAAAACTTTTGCTGATATTTATCACAGTTCAATGTTTATATGAGGCTTAAAAATCATAAATATGAAAATAGAAACTTATAACTTAAATGCATTCATTTCACAACAAATATAGCTGCCGGTTATCTCTCAGATAATTCATTAAGATTCAAAAATAGCTGCATTGCAAAGAGGCATGGCATTTATTCAGTATGATATGAAATATAAAAATATCTGCATATCTATCCCTCGGAAGATTGCGGGCCCTTGATTCTTGCAGAAACTCTTCAGTGCATTTATCCTTTGAAAACCTGTGTGTCGGGAGAGCTTTGTACTCGTTGACACGTCGCAAAATTTGCTGTTGACGAGAGCCACGTCGCTAGAAAACGTAGCTGACTCCCGCTTCCCCGAGTTAAAACCAGCAGCTGGGCTGGGTTCTGCTCTCGTCTGGAACAGCGCTTTTCACCTCGAGCGGCCTCACGCCGCCC
>NW_010537201.1:47838-57724 GCF_000687285.1 Phaethon lepturus | reverse complement strand
TTTTTTTTTTTTAATTAAGAAGTTCCCAAGCATTTTAGATCAACTGACAGAAAGAATGGTTTACCATCTTCAGCATGAACCAGCACTAAAAGAAGAGCAGACAGTTTGAGGTGGGATTGATTTCACCTGTCTGGTAGCCAGAGGAAAAAAACCAAATGAAGATTTTCTTCTGTATCATCTTTACATGAAGATAAAATGAATCACATGCTAAAAATGCCTTATTTGCATTGGTGCTTCTAAAGGGATTTTAAAACAAAAAAAATAGTACAATGTAAAACTCTGCCAGTTAACTAGACATTGTATACATCATATCTTCTGTCACTGGTTGCTTCTAATAAAAATTTTCTCAGATTTTGTGCCCTCTTGAACCCTTTTGCCCTACATCATCTGTGTCCCCGTCCTATCTATCTCATTTTCCTTATCAAACCATCTTTTCTTATGTTGAGATAACTAATTTATAAAAAACTAAGGGCAGGCCTTGTCTATTTTGTTCCTACTGAAATGATCACATAAACAAGGTCCTTCTGCTTACCTAAAATCTAAATTACATCGTCAAGAGCTCTTCTTACAGAACTGGGGCCTTCGTGTGCAAAGTTAATATGATGCAGAAGCACTTTCATTTATTTTCTGGAAATACATCTTTTGTGGAAAAGACTGAAGTAGCATACAGAAGAAAAAAAAAAGTTGAGAATATGGACAACTTTCAAAACCTGATAAAAAGCAGAACAGTCTCCTAAAGCCTATTCCAAGAACAGAAAAGGATATATCAAAATTCTGTTATAACAAGGTCAACATTTTTATTCACTTATTTCAACGTCTCCAACAGAGGTGAAACAGATAACTATGTATTTGTCATCCAACTTACACAGATGGGAACAAATGTCTTAAAACAGATTACAAACATCTAGTGATCATAGGGTGGGTGGGGATCACAGCCTTTTTCTTTGTTACAGATTTAGGAAGCTGTTTTAGAACTTGATAAGAACTGAACAGTTATCCAATTTTTTAATTTAGAACTATATGAAGAAAGTAGCAATCTAATTCTATTCTCAAACACAAAGCAGCAGGATGCCAACTAGGATGTCAATCTACTTGGGTAGAAGAGCAGGACAAAATTTATCTAAAACAATACAAAATACAAATGCTCTTAGCAGAACGATAACTATGCCTTTAAAGCAAACCAAATGTTTTTTCTAATTATGTTATATGCATGAATTTAAAAAATTAGTAGTTCCTATTAATTTAGATTTCAAGATTTCAACAATAAAATTGTATCAGTGAACTTACCTAGATTTTAAATATATCTGTAAAAGAAAAAAGTAACTGTATTGAAACACCCAGAGCACTCAAATTCTACCTCAAACAATGGATGTACACATTATTATTCTGATTTTTTTAACCATACAGGACTAAATATTAGGTGAACACCCTACATTAGGCCCTTTGGAGTTTTGTAGTTATTAGATCCACAATAAAAGCACAGCAAAAAAGAATCCTGTTGCTAAGTATTTTTCCATGTTACTGCTGCGGCTTTTGCTGTATTGCCAAAAATTTCTATCTTTTAGCTTAGTCGAAGAAACCAGAGTGATTATTCCTCAAGAAGTGCCACCATCTAAAAGATCTGATACTTTCCCAAGAACTTACTGCAAAAAACAAAGTTGGTGTTCAGTGTCTGCTCTCACCAAGATTAATTCTGGATAGTCTCCATACCAAGCAATGCTCCTCAAGTCTGGTGACAAAGCTACTATAAAACTACACCAGTATTCTTCTCAGAATAACATTCCTAATAAGCAGCCACACATGTTTGTTAACATGGTCAAATGCTAAAATAGTTTTAATTTGGGTCATTCTACACAATTCTACACAATCAGTAACTTCCACTGTAAATATTTAAACATCAAACTATTCTTCATTTCAATAATGCTGTGAGTTGAGAAACTAAGCTTAAAGTGTTTAAATTATCAGTATTTTATCAAGAAACAGCACCTTGCAAATACTTTACAACAGTGTAAAGAGATTTATCCACTAAAACACAATAAAACCAGTTAGGAATATAAGCTCCCCATGGTTACAGAACTACAGTTTCATTGGAATAACCAAGATATGGTGGGACTGCCTGACAGTTGCTGCAAAGGATAAATACAACTAGCTTTTCAGGAAAGAGGTGGGGAAGTGCCCTCTATATGCAGGACAAGCTCAGAGGTATGGACAGACAAGAGGCTTGTTGAGAGCTTATGAATCAGGGTCAGAGTTTGTTATAGACAACCCAACACACATGAGGGAACAGGCAAAGTATTCTTAAAGCAATTCTCAGCAGGCTCTCTATCACTGACTCTGGTTCTTACAGGGCACTTTACCACCACCAGCACATCTGCTGGAAGAGCATCGCAATGGGAAGCACAGTCAAGATTTCTAGATGGTGTCAGGGATACTGGATGGGTGACATATGGGGTTACACACAGCTGGGTCTGCTACTCACTAACAGGAAGAATTTGTCAGGGATGTGGAGAAAAAAATAAATAAAATCAATGGCAGCCTTGGCTGTACCAGTCACAAAGTAGTGGAGTTCAAGATCCTAGGGGAGTGAGGAAAGCAAGTAGCAGAGTATAGACTGACTCTAGGAGAGCAGATTTCAGCTTACTCAGTGTACTGGTACCTGGACTCCCATGGGAGAAAGCTCTAAAACGCAAAGGAGCTCAGGAAAGCTGACATGTTATTGATGACAGCATATTACAAGCACAAGAACAGTCCATCACAATACTCAGGAAAATGTGTAGAAATATCAGTAGACCAGCCTGGCTAAACAGTGAACTGATGACAGAGCTTCAATGCAAAAAAGCTTTACACAGGATGGTGAAGGGACAGGTTACAAAGAAATAATCTAGAAACATTGCCCAGGCATTTAGGGATGTTGTCAGGAAAACCAAAGCTCAGCTGGAGTCGAGACTTGTAAGGAATGTTAAAGTACCTTCAACTTGCTGCTTTTGTATTAAAAGGCTGATCAAAGAAAACAAAGTACCTTTGCTGAAAGGCAGGAGATTTTGTAACAGTGGATACAGATAAAACTGAGGTACTCAATGCCACCTTCCTCTCAGTCTTCACCAACATGGCCTCCCAGGCTTCTGATTAGAGAAAGTTTTCCGAGGAGAATTGCCAACAGTGGATAAGGATCAAGCCAGGGTATACTTGACAGGACTGAGCCCACATAAGTCCATAGAGCCAAATGGGCTGCATCCAACAGCACTAATAGAACTGGCTGATGTCCTTGGAAGGCCACTCTATACCATCTTTGAAAAGTCATAGTGATCAGGGGAGGTTCTTGACAAGTGGAGAAAAGCAAATGTTTGCAAAAAAGACCAAAAGGGCAATTTGGGCAACAACAGGTTCATCAGCCTCACTTTACATTATTTTCTCGGGGAACAAAAAGTCCTATGAGAAAACATTTCTGGGCATATGAAGATTTAGATGGTGGCCAGTAACTGTAAGCATGGATTTATCAAGTGTAAACTATGTCTGACCGATCTGTTTGCCTCCTATAATAAAATTACTGTCTTTGCAGAGTAGGGGAGAATGGTGGCTGCCATTTACCTTGATTGTAGCAAGGCTTTCAACACTGTCAGAAAATACTCTCAACATACAAGGTTGGATGTTACAGTCTGGATGTATGGACAGCTAAATTCTTTGGATGGTCAGGCTCAGAAGGTAGTAAACATTCTACTGTATCTGGAGGCCAGTAACAAATGGACTACCATAGGCACCTATTCTGGAACCTGTTTTGGTTTTTGTTTGGGTTTTTTGTTGTTGTTGTTTTGGTTTTGGGTTGGGTTTTTTTTTCTTTTCAATATCTTTGCCAGTGACTCACTGATAAAAATACAAGCTCATCAAGTTTGCAGATGACACACAATTGGATGGAACTGTCAATATGCTTAAGGGCAGAGCTGCCATGCAGAGATACCTAAACAGACAGAAGGCTATCAGGAACCATATGAAATTCAACAGGAGATGCAAAGTCTTGGAAAGGGATAACCCCTTGCAATGATACAGGCTGGGGAGCAGCTCTATGTAAAAGAACCTGGGAGGCTTGGTGCACGTTCAGCAAGCTAACGGTGAGCCAGGAGTGTGCCTTGGCAGCAAAGAAGGCCAACAGTATCCTTGGCTGCATCAACAGTAGCACAGCCAGTAGTCTGAGGAATGTGATTATCCCTCTCTAATCAGCATTCGTTGGACCAAATTTAGAATACTGCGTCCAGTTTTGGGCCCCCCAGTCCAGGAAAGACACTGATAAACTGGAGCAAGTTCAGCAGAGGGCTGCCAAGATGGTCAGGGAAACATGCCCTGTGAGAAGCAGCTAAGGGAACAGCTTGTTCAGGCTGGAAAAGAAAAGGCTAATTACTAAGAAGGTAATGAAGAAGATAGAGCCAGGCTTCTCATGTTGGCAGTTACTGGAAGAAAATGAGACAACAGGCATAAAATGAAACAAGAGAAGTTGCAACTCGATATAAGAAGGAAAAAAATCCACAAAACACTTTTCACTGTGAGGACAGTCAAGCAGTAGAACAAGTTGCCAAGAGGGAGACTCGAAACCTCCAAGGATGGAGACTGCACAAAGCTTGTCTGGATAAAGCCCTGATTAACCTAGGCTGACCTCATAATTGACCCTGCTTTGAACAAGATGTTGGAGCAAAAACTTCCTGATGTTCCTTCCAACATGAATTATTTTATGATCCCAAGTTTAAGGAGTCCTATAGACAATGTTTTGCACTCACTTGCACAAGTTTCCAGCAACTTTAGAACACAAAACTCCAGAACTGTGTGAATACTATCCAATTAACTCAAACATTCAGCACAAGACCGGGTAAAGTCTCATATGCTTCCCAAAATACTACTGCATGTTCAGATGCAATCACAGCTTCACAAATGCAACACATAAGAAATAGCATTTTCCATGTCAAGGGAAAGCTCAATGCACTAATCCACGTGCATGATCAAGTCAATCTGTCCAACTTCTACAATTGACTGTAGAATACTACTCACAGACCCGAAATGAAGACCCACTCCAAAGCATCACACTGGCTCAGACGTGTTGAATGGAACGACACAGCTAACTTTAAACAGCTACTAATGTGAGCTGTGCAATAGTGTCACCTAGCGGTCAGTGCTTACAGCGAAGTCAGGGCCCAATTCGAGAAGTGTAGCGTGGTGCCCATCTACCAACTTTGCTACTCTACAAAGTCAGTGGGGACTTCTGAAGCATGTACATGTATATATAAACACACATCTCAATATGAACCCACTAGCGCAGTTAGCAATAAGACAAATGCCTTTCCATCATTCAGTTTTAAGTCACACACATCATTTATGAACCAGAAAAAAATCATACCAGAAATAAAGTAAGTTCTTTCTAGATGCAAGGAGCATTGTCTGGCCTGAAAGAGAAGGATTTCCAGAATGATGGATTAGTACTGCACTTTTTCATTTATACCAACAGAAGAAGAGTTTCCAGATCCTCAGGTGTAAAATAATCATCTACTTTCACTGACAAATTTATATGTTGAAAAAAGAACATTGAGACATTTCTTATCAAGAAACGGGCACAAAAAGTAGAACATCCAAGCTCTCTATTTACTGCATAAACATTGTCCAAGTCTTATATGTACATGATCTGTAAATAATTTTAGGGTTACAAGTTTTGCAGCATCCCCAAACTTTAAGGAATGTTCATGTTACTGATTCTTGAAAGATTAGTGATTTCTTCCTCTAACCTTAGACATCTGGACAATGAGAGGCAAACTTGAACTACTTCAAAATTGCAGAGAGTTTTAAGAATGTTCGTTCTGCTCAGTGAATACACCAAACTACCAAAGTTCATTTTAACTTTCCATTTTTCCTGCTATCAGATCTGCTTACACTTTGTGCCGTATTTGAATCAAATCATCAGTTTCATTAAATTCCACTGTGACAGCTTTCCCTTCCCTCATCTCATCTACTGTTCACTTTCTTAGCCGAATGACTTGGGGATGAGAAACTTGTTTTTGTTATTCTCCATAGGTTAGTAGATACTTGGTTGCACCATGTCTCCTACTATGTTCAAAATATTCTTAAGCACATCCCATCACTGTCCAACATCTTCAATTTGGTTTCCAAAGCAAAGGAACTTGACTCAGGCAGATGAAGGCCTGTTTTTCAACACATGTTCCACAATGACCCAGCATTTATTTGACTACTTTGTATTTTATGAAAATTCAAGTTTCACAAGATCTCCACTGTAATAAGATGAAACTGAAATAACAAACTTCTAATCATTAAGTAAACAACCAAAAATATTGCATTTTTCTTGTGGCATAGCAAATACTGAGACCTGGCTTTCACAGCTTGGCTAATCTCTACATCAGAGAAACAGCAATAGTGCAGAGAGGTTGTCCAGTTTGCTCTTAGATTTCTCAGCAGGCTTCTAAAGACGAAGCAACTGAAAATTTTGCTGCATTGTTGCTTTTTTTCCTCTGCTCTTTAGGTTGCAGTATGAACAGAACTAGAGAAATTTCTTGGGTAAAATCACATCTTCTGGAATTCATAACTGCCACACCACAGGCAGGGCATACAGACAGTCCTTGCTCATATGGCTTACCAAATACTTGAGAGAGATATCTATCTTTTTGTTTACCAATGTTGTGACCCTTACAGTTTATAAGCTGTATAGTAGTCCCGTAATATTTGAGAACTTCAGCATACTAATGAAGATTCTTTCAAAGACAGCCAACTGATTGATATATTTCTATAAGCACTGAGCTACTATATAGATACATATATAAAAACAATAGTAATGTTTTACACCATGAGGTTATAAGGCCCACATAGAGCATAAGAGATACTAGAAATATCACAGTACAGGTAGCTTCCATCCTTGGTCTGTGATACAACCAATGGCACCTACATGTACACATGGAACCTAATGAACATGCCAGAATCTGACGCTAACAAGATTTATATCCCAGAACAAATGGGACAGCAGGTACAGCAAAGAACACAACAGAATAAATAGCTGAATGCTGAAAAGAAGTTCCAAGCTCTAGACAAGTTTCCCAATCTGAAACTGATAATTCCCAGCAACTATCCCACTCTTTTCTCACATGCCTCAAGCAGAAGGGTAATTAACAAGATATAGCATTTTATGCTATACTTTGCTGAACTGCATAACTGAAAAAGTGGTCTTTCCACCCTAAAAAGTAAGTTCATGTACATAAACATTATCCCATTTCTCATTTTTATCCATATACAGTGCCAGATACAATTTAAATAAAGAAAAAAGCATACATTAGATGTTGAGTCAAAAGTTTTCTTTAATCACCAGCACAAACAGCAAGTCTCTGGCATCCAGGATGTTGAAATGAAAGAGCAAAGAAGCAGAATTAAGAAGTAAAACAAAAACTGCAAAACAACTTCAGAAATACTTCCCACTTCCAGCTTCAGTGCAATCTGAACAGTAATTTAAATAATGCTTACAGTTTTCTTCTAACGTTTTGTTTTCAACTGTGTGGATTAGACTCAGACTAAAAAAAAATTCTTTAGTATCAAGGACTAATACTGATTTAGCTGATTTGTTAAAGTTTTGTATAGAAAAATTACCAATAATAAATGAAAAAGATTTACTAACTTCTATAATGCTTTAGAAAATTGCTCTTCTCTCTATACTAATGCCAGCACTTACCAAGTCAAATTCTTACACTTACACTTCTCGTTAATTAATCTCACATTTGTAAGCCTGCACAAAAGACTAACTTCAGGTTTTCAAAAAACATTCAAAAATCAATCAATTCACCAGAGCCTTTCTGAGGAATAATTCTTATGTTTTGTTTACGTAGTTAGAAAAAAGAAGAGAAAGGAAAGGCTAAATAACCAATGTTGTCATTTGTCAGCAGCAAGAAAGACTCCTTTATATAAGGGTATATACAATGAAATGACAAAGAGGAAGTAATTAACAAGCAAGAAGTAAAGCACATATCAATTTATGTACTAACCAGACCCAAAAGAATTAAATATTTGGAAGTTCATTTACAACTAGCCAAATAGCCATATATATATTGACTTGATAAAAGTTTAATACAAAAAATAACCTCAAAAATCTATAAGCTTACCCCAACTGTTTTTGAGATATTTATATTTTCTAATATAATGTTGTAAACATTTACTCTGAATTATTTAACAAGTAAATGATTATATTTTCTTTTTTCTTAGACATATGCACAAGAAAAAAAAGGTGCTCAACAAGACAAAAATATAACAGAAATTCAATTACCTTGGATTTAAGATTTCACCAACAATTTCTTGCAGCTTGTCAATAAAATTAACAAAGTTTGAAAGACCCTTTACGTGGGCTCTTAAAGGATCAAACAATGAGGATGCACAGCCTCTTCCTCCAAGTTCTACGGTTCGGATAAAAGATGTTGCCATCTATTAGGAGAAATATTCAGAAATATGAAACTGCAGTCATACGTAAAATGTACGCATGTTGAAGTCAGCCTCTCCTACAGATTTCCAAACAGTGTATAACAGCTGGTTGATAGCAGAAATAACTTAACTGAAATCAATGTAATATCTCTTAATGGCAAGTTTTGTAAATCTCACCATAAATATTTGCAATATCAATACTTAAATAGTGCATCAGTATAAAAAACCCACAAGCCAAAGCAAAAATGACCCAGCTAATTTGGTATCTACATTGGCCTTTTGACAGCTTAGAAAAAACTTCATTACCACAGGGTATAGAATTTTATTGTTGTTGCTGCTGTTTAAATGCTCATGCTGACCTTACAAAGACTATTCCATTATTCAGAGGGCTGCCTAGGACCCAAGAAAAATTTTAACATAAGCATGTAAAAGTTAACTTCAGTAATATATTTATTTTTATTGCACCTATGAAAATAATGTATACTTAAAGCTTCTGAAAAATTATGACAGTTAAGGCTTCTATCATCACAGGTACCCAATTCCAAAAGTTACAGCATATAAAAATATATATAAAAGACACTGAAAACATGTCCCAAAAGCAGTACGCCTTACAGAACCCCTCAAATTTTAAGGCAACAGTCAGAATAAAATGTTTAGCAGTTCTCCAGAAAAGGGAAAGTAAAGGTAACAATCCAAGACGCTTGACACAAATAGGGTAATATTAATTCTACATATAAATTTTAATTACAGACTATACAGCTAAATCATAAAGCTCTTAGGACTGGGAAGAGTACAACTGGAATTACTCTAGCAAAGAAAGTAAACCTGCCCGTATTCCTGCCTTTGTGCTAAAGATTTCCTGTGGATCAAGTACAGTTCATAGGACCTTGCCTTCCCAATGGAAAATATTCTGGCTTTACAAGATTTCTACAAGACACAGATGCCAGAAAGTAAGACTTCTTTACACGGTAGAGAAATTTCCCCTTCTGGCAGCTGTGAGGAAGAGGTAATAAATTCAGTCCAAACACATACTTTTTTGTATACAATGTTAACAGAGTATTAGGAGCTAAAATAATTAATCCTGGAAGTGAAATTTCACGTATTTTCCATATTTATTCAACCATAAAAATCAGAGAATGCAGCTGCTTCAGTGACTGTTACATATCCATACTGTTTTTTCTTGGTCTGCTGTTGTCTGCACTGAGGCCCCTGTGCATGCAAACTGATTATTTTGAATATGAGGAACTACAGTGGTTCTCTGGAGAAAGAATTCTTACTCATCTTATTCCAATTATTTTTGAGATGGCTCTGTGCTGACTATAAGTACTGTAAGCATAAATGCACCTTGCATACCAAACTAGATTCTTTAGCAACAAGCCTCTGTGAGCCCTAAATATTGACACTGTAGCTTTTTTTTATTCCCATACAAGGGCATTGGGGA
>NW_010537201.1:40222-47793 GCF_000687285.1 Phaethon lepturus | reverse complement strand
GCAGGAATGTACCGTACAATCACATCTCGAAGAGTATTTCAAGAGTCATCAAATTGCAAATGACTGGAAAGCATTACCGTCCCCAAATCCTGAGTCAAAGCTGAAAAAACTGCAGTACTGCCCTTTCAAATTTTGGACTCTGTTCTAGTGCACATGTCAAAGGCAGGGTTTTGTCACCAGGTTGCTCTAAGAAAAGCAATTTGTACACAGAAATAGTTTAGGTTCCAGGAGTCTCAAGTTTAACAAATGCACAGAAAAATGCTGGTTTACTATTTAACCAAAATACATACTTACAGCACTTTAAAACTGAAATGCATTGAATGCATTGTTAGTGGCTTGGTTTTGTTAACGTTAATACCACTTTATATTTGTTTAACCCAACCTCATTGCTTTTAGAGGTATTTGGTAGGCAGCAACATTGAGTCTAATGCCATCTTTTCTTCCTTTGTCTTTTTTCTTTGATATGCATACTCATGACCTCACTTCACACTATTTACAAAGATTTCAAAATTTTCAAAGCAATAATAAAAAGCATATAATACATTCATGTTTAAACTTCTTCAGGATTTCAGTCACTGCTTGGGATGAACAGTCTCAATTCCTGTTTTTATGATACCACATTTTAGAGCTCTACAGGTA
Source organism: Phaethon lepturus (assembly GCF_000687285.1). Lineage (NCBI taxonomy): Eukaryota > Metazoa > Chordata > Aves > Phaethontiformes > Phaethontidae > Phaethon > Phaethon lepturus. The sequence continues at coordinate 47,154 of NW_010537201.1, read as the reverse complement.
CACATGCACACAATTATTTTTCTGTACATCTTTAGATCTCATGACCAAGCAAGCACCCATTTCTTCACATAGAATCTATCATACCTTTTTAACCTGGAAACTATGTTTATGGTAGTATTTGACTTGGCTTGCAAATGTCAGTCTTGCATATAAGATTAAAGCAACATTTTATGTTTATAGATCTATTTCATTGCCTCTGATCTACAGCAAGTTTCATTTGACACACATACCAGGAAAACGGACATTTTTCTCTCCTGTGAGACATGTTTTAGGTTAGTGAAGGCTTCTCTACCAAGTTCTCTGTCAGGAACATTTAGAATATGAGCCAATGCCAGATCATCCTTAGAGTTCACCAACAGGCTTAAATATGAACAAACACACTTCTTTGCCAGGGTTGTCACCTGTATAAGAAAGCATCACACAAATTGGTCATCCCACTGCTAAGTTACTTTTTTTTTTTTTTCTAATCAGAGATGTACTGATATGATCTTTGGAAGAGTAAGAATTTCACATTGCCTAATTTCAAAATGCTACTTTATGTGTGGGGATCTGGAAGTATTGACAAAAACAAGCATGACTGGTATGTTGAAATTACATATACTGTATTTGAATATTCACAACATATTTGAGGGTTGGATCTCTAGCTATTAAAATTGGCTATCAATTTCTACTTGGAAACCTCTTCAAGATACTCCTTTTCTATCCCAAGGCAAAATACTAGCACTATGAAACCACATAAGGATTTGTCCTTAACTTCCAATAGGCTAAGATTTCAAACAACTCTCCAGTTCTGTGCCAGATTCAGTAATTTTTCCCTTGGCTCCCAGGGAATTTCAGTCACAGAAACTCCACTGATTGGGTTTGGACATAAATTGTGACCCAGCTCCACCCACATACCCAAAACATAACATTGTGATTGCTTGTATTTCCAGCACTGTTCTGGATCCTGAAAGAACTGAAGAATTTACAGTGTTGCCACAAGCAAAGAAAACAAAGACCAAAAAGAGGCCATTAACAAAAGGAAAGATAATGAGAAAACTTGTATTCGCTATAGAATTTCTTCTTATTTAATGGGACGCATACAACAAAAACGTAGGCAGTAAAAAAACCAAACATGTATGTGTGACAGTGTCTTGGTTTAGCCCACCTCCAGGCTGAACTCTGGCAATTGCTCTATCCCCCGAAAACTGGCTCTCAGCCGAGAAAGGGAAATCGGGGAAAGAAAGGAAACTCATGGATTGAAATAGGTTGAAAGAGAAACAGATTTAATAAAACAATAAAACTAATATTATCACTAAAGTAATATAAAGTTCACAGAGCTATAGTCAGCCCAGACAGCGGATGGGAGCTGGGCACTCCCAGCAGCGAACGCTGGTTGGCAAACCCTGTGAGCAGCACAGCTCCAGCCTCAGGAGCCGAGCCTTGGGCAAGACCCTCCAGGGATGGAAGCCATGGAGAGGGTGAGCTGTTCCAGCAGACTCCCCAGCTTAGGGCGAGTGTGATGTTTATGGTATGGAATACTTCTGGCCAGCCTGGGTCAGTTGTCTTGGCTTCCGTTCCTCCTAGCTTCAGCACCTGGCTGTCTTGAGACTGACAGAGGCCTTGATCCCTACAGAAACCTGCATACCATGGCTGGCCATGAGTGTCTCAGCAACTCTGTTCTCACAGTAAGGGGTGCTACAGTCTTCCCAGAAATGCAGCTTTCCTGAACAGAAAACTGATTTTATGATTCTGTCCCAGCAAAACCAGGACAGACAGTCTGAAAAGATAGATTTGAGAGAAGGAAAAAGAGAACAAGGCATATTTTTACTACACAAGTCAGAGCAGCAAAAAAGCCATTATGTTAGGGGTAGAAGTGCCATCTAGGGGGGAACCTTAGCTGCAAAACCATTTTCTTGTTCTGAAATAGTTTGAGTTGTACCCAAATATTAAATTGAAATTGCCACTTATCACAAGAAAAGCAAGTTTGGAAATGACTGAAATTCCAGCATTTCAAGCATGCCTATATAGTATTCTGAGATTCTTGTTTCAAGGGTTGAAAGGGTAAAAGGAAAGAATCCGGTATTCCCAGAAAGTCCTTAAGTCTCCACTGGGACAGACAAACCTGGCTTGCTTTGCTACAGCTATCACTGCAGTGGCTACTCAGATTTCTTCTGTACGTAAGGGAATACGAGCTAATAAAATGAAATAAAGTTTACTTCACCTTCCACTTCACTTTGCAGCTTTGGCAAATCATTTAACTCCTAGTCAAGAAAATATCTGAGTGATGGTATACTTGTAGAAAAATTTAATCCCTGGTGTTTCAAGGTATATTAAGTCTACATCAAGTGCCTGCCATAAGAGGACTGTCTTCCAGAATATAAATTTCTGCACTTAGCTCCATACACACACCTACAATATACTCAACTGATATGGAGTGTGACTACAAATGTTCAGTTCTTTTAAACCAGCAACATTTTAATACCAATAATAGAAAAGAAAACTATGTTATATTTCATCTTCTCAATATATACAGAACATTACAAAAAAGAGATAGAAATAATTTTTACCTTCACAGTCTCCTGGCCCTGTTTGTTGACTGGTGTAGAAGGAGTAGAAAGAACAGAACCATTATTTTCTTGACTGTTCATTATGCCAGAAATAAATTCCAACAGTTGAACCTTTAATAAAAAGGTTAGAATAAATTTAAATATGAAGTTGACTATAAAGCAAAAGTAGTATTAAAACCTGATGAAACTATGTCTCTGTCAGTTTACTAGTGTTTTGAGGTTAGTGTAGCCCTTACATTCTACTTTTGGTTTTAGTCTTTAAATGTACAACTGTCTTAGTAAATAATGAGGTGTAAGATTCAAATTAACTTAGAAAAGATATCTCAAACAGTTCTGTAATACACTTGCAGTAAAAGCAGCTGCTTGTGTTTTGGAGAACATTTAGTATGTTATACCATGTTTAGGAAGAGCTCATTAACCCACCCAAGTTCTCCATCTTCCCCATGAAAACAGGAAGGGGAAAAAAAGGTAAATAAAAAAAAAAAATCAGTTTGCATGCCCTTCCTGACCTTCAGTTCTCCTTACAATCTCTTTTGTGCCTTATAATCACAGGAGTGTTTCAATGTAGGTTCTCTGAACCTTTAAGGAGGTAGGCAAGCTGGTTACAAGCATACTTGTCACAGAATCATACAATAATTTTGGTTAAAAAAGGGACCTATAGAGATCATCTAGTACAAACCCATGCTTGAAGCAAGACCAGTTTGACTAGGTTGGTCAGTCACATGCTGAGCCAAGCTTTTAATATCACCAAAGATGAGATTCCACATACTCTTTGGGCAACCTGCTCCAGTATTTGACCACTTTTTCAGGGAGAAAGCTTTTCATTCTTACTAGGGCTGGAAGATAAACAGTTTTAATCGTGCTGTAACTAGTAATTCATGGTATGTTCATAATCTACCTCAGTTTAATTAACATTCAGTTACTGATACAGCTTCCCTCATATTAAAATGACCATTTAATTAAGCATACATCAAATTTAGAAGATGAAATAAACAGTAATTTGTTTAAGTCCACAATGCTGAGAGTGGGCAGTAAAAGCAGACAATTAACTCCTTTCTAATTTTCACTACAAACTAAAGTATGTGCATCTAAATCCAACTTCATTAATTTTTTCAGTATCAATATCCTTTGTCTTTTGAACTTTCCATGCTCTAGAGTATAGAATCAAATAAAATCATGTGGAATGCTTGTTTCAAACTTATCTTAATTGCTACATATATTTTTATCCAATAACACAGAGATGAAATTAACTTTTCTTAAGTTTAAGAGTAGAATACTCACTAGAACTTCTCTAGCTTAGAGTGTAGCCTCACATGCAGTGTGATAACAACATCTGAACTGCAATAAACTGCAACAGAGCTACTGACTGAGTGGCTGAAGTAGATTTCTGGAAAAATCTAACATGGAACCACATGTAGTATAGGGAAGTTTTTGCTTTGGAGAGTGGCACTTTCAAAATAACTGTTAAAAATATTTTTACTGCATATGAACATACAGCGAAAACTCCATGACACATGTTAATCAAGTCTTATCAAATCTCTACAGTTAATTTTTCAGCTCCATTTCTGGCAAAGAGCAATATACTCATAGAAGAGCTATGGGACCCACTCATCCAGCAGGACAGAAGGAAATAATTTTTGAGTGAATTTAAGATCTCTAACAGATTTATTTTAATTAAAACTCACCTGCTCCCCCAATAGAAGAACAAATTAACTTGTGAATAATTCAGAGCTTCTGTGTATAAGTGTCATAAAACCATAACTGGAACCAAAAAATATGTCAATACAGTATCAGAGATCCAATGAACAAAATACTTACAGGGGCTATGCCTTCATCTTCAGATACAAGTTCAAGACCACAGCACTTCTGACATATGTCTATCAGATCTAACATATTGCTTCTTGCTAAGAAGGCATGATAGGCTTTTTTTAGGTCAGCATAATTTTCAGGTTCTTTCATGTTTTCATATGATAATCCCAGTTTGTCATGTAACAAGTATTTCCAAGCTTCCAACACATCACTAAGTGATACTGTGAAATCTCCATGGTGCTAATAGAATAGTAAAAAAGCAAAAATACTAAGTTTTGTATTCAGCATAGCTTTAAAAATAATTTCAAACCAAGCTGCATATATATATTTAAAACTATTATTATGTAGTTATTTAAGTTTATAATAAAAAAAAAAAATCTTACTTAAAGTTCTTCCAGTGCATTGCCTTTGTAGTTGAGTTATGTGCAGTATTTGTTCCTGATCTTTAAAATACCAGGTATGTATATTGGACTTTACTCACAAGAAAAGACATATTGACTTTTGCAGGACTACTGCTTACATAACATTATTTACTTGCAGAAATAGTTTTCAGCATGGCAGGCATTTACATCTCAAAGGCAGTAAATACAGCTCTATTACCTTGCTTCAAGCAGTAATCTGGGAAAACATATGCCATGTCCAAAACGAAAAGCTTTTCTTCCTGTGTTAGTACACTAATACTTTAGCATAAACATTGATAGTGTTGCTACATAGATCTAACAAGTACACTAAAGCAACGCACACCTAACCATTACTAGTACCATAACTATTATTAACTATAGGCTACAATCTTACACCCAGCTTTTGGCCCACTCTCCCTGTCAAAATTATTAGATCACATTGCATGTGCCCTTCTGCCTTCTCCCCAACCTCCAAAAAGGAAAAAAGAATTTCATCTTATCAAAAGATTAGCAGAATTAATAGAGATTAACAGAGTTAATGTAAAAGACGAGATAAAGTGGCTAAATGACAACAAATCCGTGGGTAGCAAAAACTAACAGCATTTTATTAGCAAGTGAAGAACCTTTTCATATTCTAGGCAAAACAGAAAATTCAAATTTATCACAAAGTAACTTAAGAGGTTTGTATCACAGTTAGAAGTCCCCTTCTTCATTCCAGCTCTTGAGGAGTGCTCTGTTGACCTTTGGTGGACAGAAGCAGAAAACATACCAATACGAATGACTAAAATCATACTTAATTTACATATTAGTTTATCATATTTTTTCCAAAGCATTTACAACAAAGTGGGGACATCTGCTATTACTACATTTACATGTAGGGGTGTATTAAGTGATCATGCCTAAGAACTTCTAGAAGAGTGAACACTTAATTGTAAAGCAATAAGCTTGCAGTACTTCAGCAATATCATGTTCTCTCCTGCTTCACACAAAAAGATGGTCACTAACTATTTTTGGAATATGTGTGTTCAAGACTGCTGTGCTTAACCACCACCCGGGCGTTGCCTCCTCTTCTACTATTTTCAGTAGACTGCTTCAGTAGACAGTAGTGTAAGAACAAAGTAAAAAATTGTACTCATGCAAGCAACAAACTATTACTTTCTAAAGTCAACACTGTCAACTACCATGATAATAAAAACAAGATAGAAAATTTAGCACTGCAGTATTGTTGTCTGGCATTGCCCTCAAGTTGTGCAATTCTGCAGTCTTGTCACCTCTGTTCCTACTGAGCCTTTGCTGCTTGCGTATGCTCTCAAACAAGAGAGAAGCTTCCAAATTGTGGCACATAAAGCACACTAAAGTAATACAAAGCAGCATTTTGAATACGTTTCCCATTCCAGTGAATGCTGATAGTGCCATGCACAAAATTAGAATCTGGTTCATATAAGCACGAGCATACAGACATAAGCATCTGATAGTTGTTATGTTGCAATCTACCAGAAGCAAAGCCAGTGAAGTTACAGGCCAATATCCCAAGCTTAGAAAAATGCCACTATACCTTGCATAGGTAATTGTTTGGGACCAAACACCTTGGGTTTGGGCGTTTTGTTTTGGGGTTGGGGTTTTTTGTTTGTTTTGGTTTTGTGTTGTGGTTTGGGTTTTTTTTCTTTTTTCCTTTTTTTTTTTTTTCTTGTGGGGTGGGTGTTGATGTCAAGGGGAAAAACTACCAGGGTCAAAGAGAGTAGAGGTATGCTCTGTTGTAACGAGGACTGGAGAGCTACAGTATGTATGGGTCAGTAGAACAGTTGTTAGTTGCAACAATAGGACATGAAACAGACAAAGTAAAAATTGTACTCATCCAAGCAACAAACAATTACTTTCTGAAGTCAACACTGTCAACTATACTGATAATAAAAACAAGATAGAAAATTTAGCACACTCTTGGTTAAAAAAACAAAACCCAACCCAACCCCCCCCCCCATTCTTGCTTCCCCTTCTACCCCTCAAAACAGAAACCTGCAATATTATAGAAAATAGGGGGTGGGAGGCAGAAGAGAAAGTCCTATTGATAAGCTAGGGAGGATGCCTCAAGATTTAAGTAGCAAGACTTTTAAACACAGTTAAAACAACTCCAGCTGTTAAGCAACACAAAAAAATACAAGAAACAATAACTTAA
>NW_010537201.1:34842-40179 GCF_000687285.1 Phaethon lepturus | reverse complement strand
TATATAATTTGCTTTTAAAAAATCCAATGAAATATTCATTACTTCAACTCTTTTTTTTCTACAAAACTTCAACTCTTTTTTCCAAAAAGCAGCCTGTCCCTTGTAGAGGAGACTACTCAGCACTTGTGAGACCACATCTGCGTATTGCGTCCAGTTCTGGGCCCCTCAGTATGAGGGAGAACCACGGACATACTGGAGAGAGTCCAACGAAGTCCAGTGAATCATCCACAAAGATGATTAAGGGACAGGAGCATCTCACATATGAGGAAAGGCTAGGAAAACTGGGCTGTTTGGGCTGGAGAACAGAATGCTCAGGGAGGATCTCACCATGAATATCTGAAGGGAGGGTGCAAAGAGGATGGAGGCAGGCTCTTTTTTTAAGGTGCCCAGTAGCAGGACCAGAGGCAATGGGCACAAACAAAAAGAAACACAGGAGGTTCCCTCTGAACATCAAGAAACACTTCTTTATTGTGAGGGTGATTGAGCACTGGCACTGGTTGCACAGGAAGGTTATGGAGTCTCCATCCTTGAAGACATTGGCATGCCATCTATCTGGACATGGCTCCAGGCAACTGGCACTGGGTGGCTCTGTTTGAGGAGGGGGGGGGAACAGGACAATGTGACTTCCAGAGATCCCTTCCAACCTCAACCATCCTGTGAAAAATTAATCATACTGAAGAACAGCCAAGACCATGTCTCTTAGTAGCATCGCTACAGTATGTTACAACAAACATATCATAAGATTGCTACAAAACTGGTAGGAGTCTCATTACCAAAAGGGAGACAGACACAACAGTTTAAGGGAGTAATGGTGTTAAATAACTTAGCATTTTTATTTATTTGCCAGCATGGAAACAAGATTATTTGGGAAAACATTTCAAGAAATACAGGATACTGAACAGAACATAATATTCTTCAGACAGTGTAAAAAATACACTCATGGAAGCAGAGGGTAGAATTAAATCACACACCAAAACTGATTTCATCCAGAATCAGAAAGAGACAAACACAAATTTCTACAGGGAAAATATATTTCTAAAATCAACAATGAAGCACTTTTTCTTTCAGTCTCACAGTCCTAGTGCTAGTAGAGAGATTTACAAAACATTTAGAACAAGTCTGAGACTCAGGAAAAACAATTTTTTTGTATGATGTCTCAGTTTCCCCCACTACTAGCTAAAACAGCCATGGTCCAAAAATTACAAATGATTATCTGTCCTAATAACCTACTTCTACCTCTCCTGATCCACAAGTGCAAATATAGTCAACTTAAAACAACTACCCTCAGCTGAACTTCAGCTTGAAAATTGTTATTTCCATTTCAAAACTTAAGGTTCTTCTTGAAAGTTTTCCTAGATTTTAGATCTATACTAATCAGCCTAGGAAAGAGGTATTGACTTTCACCACAGACCATATGCCACTTGTCTTTATACCATACGGCTACAACACAAAGTATTTTCAGAGGAACTCAAAAGTGTCTATTTTTTTTCCTTCATCCCTGCTATTTAATCAACGTTTATCGCACTGTTTGCTACCGTTATTCTTGGTGAAATTTAAGACTAATAAATTATGAAGCTTTTAAACTCTCCTGGAGTGCTCCAAAAAGCTTTGTTATTTTTCATTTCTCCTGCCAATACAGATAACAGTTAAAACACCAAATCCATTAAAATTGTCCAGGCTCCTAAAGAGAGAGAATAGGTTTTTTGATTTTTGTGGTAGTTTTTTTTCAATCCAGCCAGTCAATAGCCTGTTTGTACGGTTATTTTTCTTGCAGCAATTGACTTTATCATAATAAACTTCTATTCTACAGGTGTTAGGCTAACAATACAAAATTACTGTACTTAAATCAGAGACCTAACAAGGGACACACCTACAACTGTAATAATCTGCATCTTAGTTCGAAGATTCAGTGCTAAACAAAATAAAAAGACGTATTTTACTCTAACACTATAAACACCAAAATGGAGATCCAGCTGAAGAAATTGAACTTAAGAGGCAGTATATACAAATGCTAAAATACTTTTAATCTACATATGCAAGACAAGGTTTATACATACTGCTAATTTCTCTTATTAGACCAACTAGTATAACCATGACAAACAAATTGGGTTTTGAAAACTTGGTCTTTCTTCGCATTTAAGTAAAAGCAATATATTTAAAAATTAAATTGGTTTAAAATAGTTGCTTTAATTTTTGTTAGATCCTCTCTGAAAGACAAGATACTTTTAGCGGGGAGGAATCTTTGCTGGAGGAGAAAAAAGCAGAAAGTGGAATAAACTAGTTACCTCTAGGGGAAGGAAAGAACTTATTGTAAGCTGTTAGGAAAGACATAGCAATGAACCATAAAAATACCATCTTTATCATGTCTGTAAGTTTTGGCATCCAGCAGAGTAACGCATTTTAGTTCCCAAAGTTGGCTTTGGAAAAATGTTTGTAGTTCTCCCTTGAGAATCACAACAAACATGACAAACAGTGATTGTCTCTGCAGGTAGTTTTGCATTATTGCCCTCTATCAGTTCTCTGAGAGTTCATTTTGATGCACAATAATTTTCTAGTTTTACCTACAAGGTTATTGTGAGGACACCGGGATTCTGGTTGGAATACGTTACAGTCTATGAAGTACAAATGTAGAATCTTAAGATTCTAATATTTCTGCTGTAACGTTTATTACAGTGGGGATTAATTGATCAGTCTTATATTTAATGTTTAGACAAGAGATACCCCTATTCTGCACATTTTAGACTACAAAGCTTTTTCTGGTGATAAATTCAGGTAGGTTAAAGAGTGGTTCTGGAAATATTTCTTCCAAGATATAAGCTTCTTCCAGTACAAGTAGTAATTATTTTACTGATATGTTGCAACTAGGAATGCACAAACTGAAGCAGGTTTTCCGTTGGTGTGGTTTTGTTGTTTGCAGTATGTTCAGTGTTGGTTGGTTTGTGTTTGTGGGTTTTTTTAACCTACAGATTTGTACTATGTGTTTAATTTATATGCAACATTTGGGTAAGTCTTCCAACAATGGTAATTTGTTTCCACCAATAATTAAGCTTATTGACCTAGAAAGATTTCTTTAGATTATCGAAGTGACTACTGCAATTGTTCTCATTAGATGAGACATGTGCAAAGGCCTGACTGTATGCTGCAACAGTTTTTGACACGTTTCAGATGATTGCTAATGCCCAACCTTCCAGCTGTGACAAGCCACAGTGCTTCTTACGGAGGCACTTAAGGGTTATATCTCCTATTCATCATTTGACAGGCACTTCTTGTACACATGCAAAGGCGGCCATATATATTTCCTATTGGTACTGAGTGCACACTCACAACTTACATGTATATGTCTTCAGCTGATGAGCCTCAGGAAAAAACAACAGCCAAGAACAGACTGCTGCCAGCACAACTCATGCAGCCTATACCAAATCAGTTTTTATACTCGTATTCTTTTCATGTCATTCCAAAGCATTTTTGGAGCACTCAGAAAAAAGATGCATTCCAAATGCCATAGTTCCCTCACCCTGATCTACAGCACAGAAGAAACATTTGATGGAAATAAATAGAAATTACATGATCAGGAAAAATACACTAGTATTTAGTATTGAAGTTCAAAACTCAGATATATGCTTAAAACACTTCCATCCTCCCATCTGTTCTTTTTCTAAGCCCTGATTCAACAGTGTTCTTAATCATATTAACTTTAGTGCCTTGCTGCATCTGACCCTCAGTTAAAACAATGAAGTGACCAAAACAGCTATTTTAAGTAGGTGCCCAAGGAAAAAGTCCAGTAAATGAACCAAATTTGAGATGTACAAAATGCCAAGAATGAACTGACAGAACGCTAACCTGTTTATTGACTTCAGCCATTGACAGTTGTAACACCATTAGCATGCAGTCTGCTCCACATACAGTAGTCCTTTCAGAGTTTGAACATAAAGGCCATTGTCTTCTGAAACACTTGATCAAGTTTAAAATTTTTTGTTGGAAAGCAATCATTGTCTAGAGTAGGAGATAGACACAGTTAAGAGAAATAAGAATTAATATAACTATGTAAGAGGCCTACACACATTTTCAGCTTCCAATAAGCTGTGCAAATCCTGTTGTACCTTCTGGCAGATCAAGTGCCTAGAATAAACACATAAACACTTCCTGTTAAACCAAAAGTCTAGCAAGACTTGCCTCACAATGACAGAGAAACTATGAAGATAAGGTGTTAAAAGCACTTATATATGACATGTCTTCATGAAGACCCCTTACATGTACATTATGCCAACACAAAAGAACAAACGTTATCACAAATGTGACAGTCTTTTGTCTCTGAAAGCAGCCAGTCTGAATGCCCCACAGAGCGTCTTCTGTAATTTCTGCATTCACTATACATTCAGACCAGTGTCTATCAGAATGCTTTAAACCAGGAAACAGATTTAATATTTCTAAGACATACGAACAAAGACATCTCTAAATGCTTTTGTTACCTATATAGGCTTCCCCGCCCCCCCATCCCATAAGTCATTATCTCCTCCATTTCCTTTGGCAACGAGTATCAGTGTTGAATTTGACTACTTCATGCTTTGGTCTTTTTCACCTTCTTGCATTTGTCAAGACACAAATACATGAGACTCTTCAAAAAGTCTCCCTCATTTAAACTTGTTCTGTCCTGAAACACAGTTCCCTAACACCACAGTGACAGTACAGGTGCAATACCCATACCGTTTACTTTCAGAACATAAAACCAACCTTACCCCTTACTCCACCTAGCTAAGGCACAGCCTACAGCAGGGTGGGGGTTTTTTGGTGTTTGGTACAATCAGGAAAAATGATGAAGCATGGGAGAGGGGCAGGGAAAACAGGAGACAACAGGTAACAAGACTGTAACAGCAACTGTAGTTAACTCTCCAAAACGTCTGAAGGGGATAACCTACTTTAGTATTTTACGTTTACATGAACGAAACATGCGGGCCACACAGGATGAAACAGGAAGGCAAGTGCAAGTCAGTGTGGGGCAGACAAAAACCTCTCCGGAGGCGTTTCTCCCTCCCCCACCCGAGAGGTTTCCAAGGGACAGGAGCGAACGCCCAGCGAAACAGCCCGAACAAGCCCCAGATCCTAAACCCTAAGAGCCGACGTTACCATTACCGCCACCGCAGCCCCCGTCCCGCTCCCCTAGCTGAAAAATCCCGGCTATGGCCGCCTCAGGGTCGAGCAGCGCTACCGGTATGACCGGGAGGCTAGAGCCACTCGCACGGCCTGCGTGTGACACGGTTTGAACATCTAACTGCCCTCACCGGCGGTTTAAATTTAAACCCTGCGCAGCAACCCAATTAGAGAGCCGAAGACGTTGAC
>NW_010537201.1:4712-34729 GCF_000687285.1 Phaethon lepturus | reverse complement strand
TAGCTGGTCCTGGAGTGGGAGGTGCTGCTAGCTGTTGGCGGGAGAGTCGGTGCCGGTGGGTGATTTCGGGCCGCAGGAGGTTCGTGTGAGGCGGGGGTAGGGGGGTGTCTCATCCCGGGGTGAGGGGGAACTCGGAGCTTCTCCCGGTCAAACCCGGGAACCGGGCCGGCCTAGCCGCTGTGCGGACGAGCCCGGGCCCTTGCCTTTGCCTTTGCCTGAGGACCGGGTAGCGCTGTGGGGCCGACACAGTCTCTGGCAGCTTCGCTCGGGAGTTGCAGCTGGGCCCTGAAGGGAGAGGGGGGCGTGGGGGTTAACAGGCACCCACACGGCTTAGTTGCCCGGGTTGTATTTCCTAAAGGAATGAAGCTAACAGCATTCCTGGTATTTTACCTTAAAGCTGGTCTGGTGGCCTGTGTTTGTGGGAAGCTTTAAAGGCGAAGAACTACGAGTAGGGTTAAAATTGGCGTTTGGCCTTAGGAGCATAGCTGTACAAGTTATATGGCTAAAGTATTTATGTTAATGTGGTGGTTTGTCGCATTAATTAGTGAATAAACATTGCAACCATGGAGAGCTGCTTTGCATCTCAGTGATTCTCGTGTCAAACCTGGGTGGCTCCCAAGCAAAATATTCAGTCTTGGATGCTGAGACCTTCAAATCGTTAACACAGCAAAATCTGTCAAAGGTTTGAGATTTAAAGCTGTTTTTCCACGTGGTGTGTAATTAAAGGTCTGATTTCCCCAAAAGGCTTAAACTACTGCCAACTCTGTACTGGGACTAAAAGGAGTGATTCTGAAATCACTTGTGCATTTCAGCCTCTTGTATTCTAGCACAGGAACCTGATTTTCTTGGAAAATTGGTTGAATACAGTAAAGTATAAGTTCTCTGGTACACAAAGGTATAGGTGCTCTATCTGCAGTTGGGGTGGCTTAAGTCATGAAACCTTGTTTAAATTATGCATGATAGTATTCTCATTTACAGTTTTGCAGCCTTGATTAACTCTGCTTTTAGTTAGACACATATAGTCTTCAAAGACGTACACAAGTAAAGCAAATTTGAAGGTAGTAATGTATCATTTTTTGTCATTAGGTTGAAAATTTAAAAGTTCTGTATGTGACTTTTCTCATGTGTACACTTGCGCAGTGCACAAAATCTGTAGTTAATGCTGGTCTGTAGAGACAGCTTTGCTTGTGTGTTTGTTACATTAATCTTTTGATGGATGAGACTACATGCTACATCTAAAAAGAATGAGCTTAAGTGCAGCTTTTGTGTTCTTAAATATGATGTTACAGGAAGTTTTGATTTGTTGTGCCACAAATACCTTTTACATTATTTATGCAAATGAGTAATGTGTGCTTTTTAATACTTTCTGTGTAGGAATGTAGATTTTCATCCTGGAGAAGACATACTTTCATGATACCTTAACTTAGTTCACTGAAAATGAAGCAAGATTCTACTAGAAACACTGCTTACACTGTGGATTGTGAAGACTATGTGCACGTGGTAAAATTCAATCCATTTGATAGTGGAGATGCGTGTTCCCTCATTGCATATGGTGGCAATAATTACGTAGTTGTTGGGACGTGCAGATTTCAGGTTAGTTTGTGTTATTGTTGATTTTATTAGTTGTTTCTTGAAACTTACTTTGCCAACACCTCCACTACACACAGACCCTAGTTGCTTTCCTGTTTCCTCTCCTCCTTCTGTTATCAGGGGAGGATTTTACTTGTTTATTACAAGTCTGGGATATTTGTTTTTAAAGAAAATATAAAAGTATACCAGTAGAATACACATTGCTATAAATTACCATCCTGCTGGCGTAAAGTTCCTTTTGAATAGAATCATAGAATGGTTTGGGTTTGAAGGGACCTTAAAGATCATCTAGTCTGACCCCCCTGCCATGGGCAAGGGACACCTTCCACTAGACAAGGTTGCTCAAAGCTTCATCCAACCTGGCCTTGAAGACTTCCAGGGAGGGGACATCCACAACTTCTCTGGGCAACCTGTTCCAGTGCCTCACCACCCTCACAGTAAAGAATTTCTTCCTAATATCTAGTCTAAACCTACTCTCTTTCAGTTTAAAACCGTTACCTCTCATCCTGTCACTGCACTCCCTGCAAAGAAAACAGGAGTGCTCTAGTGGAAGAGTGATCCCATTTTAGTATCTCTTGCTAATGTTGGTGACGGCTGAGAACTTGTGTGTGCAACTTTGGAAATACATGACTTAATATTTTCTGTACATTTTTCTTTATCATCACAGGGTAATTGGCTCCTTTTTTGCAGTTACATTTGTTCTATGTACCTTTGCTATTTAGATTAAATTATCTTCTAAGGCTTTCAGCTAGCGTGCAAAGCACCAAAGATTACAGCTACTTTCAACTTTACAACTAAAATTTCTATGTTAATTTTATAGATATTTCTTTTAAGGAAAGACAGTAGAAATAATTACCTAATATTTTTTTTCTTTTCTCAGTTGTTTTTATTAGAGATCACTCTCAGACTGTTAGAAACAGTAAAATATGTTTTCTTATTTTGAAATTTTTTAGAGTTTTCATATTATGAAAGTTTTTAAAATGTAAACCACTGTGTACTGCATATTTTTATACTGTATAAGACTTTTTTAATTAGGGTTTTGTGTTTTTTTTTTTTTTGCCTACATGCTTGAAAATCAATAGGAGACAACCGGAATTATTTTCGGAGTCTGTTTTTAAGCTTTTTTTCTTCAACTCACCTCTATTTTACAGTGTTAATTTTGTACTTTATCTAATATGAATAACAGCATAACTGATCTTTTTATTATTATTATTCCTGTCAGTCTTATTGTTGGAAATTTTCTGAAAAGCACCTAGTGCTAACTGAAAGAAACTATTGTCATCTGTATTACCCTCTTATCTTGTGTCTGGTGTAGGCCTTAAAAAGGTACTAATTAAAATTTTGACAACCAGTGGTACAAGGTAGTTTTTCTATAATTTTCATATCCTCCCTTCCCTTCCACTGAGTATCTCAATGACTCCAGTAGGAGAAGTAGGGGGAAGTAAAGTAAAGTAAGTAGGGGAAGAAAATGGTGTTCTTGCTCCTTGCTTCAAGAAGCACTGAAAAACTCTGGATAATTTCATGCTTCCTCAGCTAGATTCTTCCTAGCCTCTACATTATGCAGAGGGCATACAGAGAGGTTCCTTACCTCAAAGCAGAATCACGACATAGAGAAAATTTTGTAGAAATATCCTTTGAGGTGCACTATTAGATGTTTTGAAAACTTTTAAAGAGGTCAAGTGATTGACTAAATCCACAACCCCAACTCTTGTTTCATCTTTCCCATCATCCAGTGTGCTTACCAGTGGGAGGAATAGACAAATTAGTAATTTATGTCATGCTAGATGAGGGTACCTTTCTAGCTCCTGCTGTTTGAAGAATGTTGTTTTGGAAGTGCTAGTATTTTTCCATAGTATGAAAACAGCTTCAAAAGAGGATAGCTTTAATGATGTGCTTGCTTTTGTTCACATTGTTTCTTCGCATTGCAGTGTGTTCTTACTTACCATGCTGTTATAAGTGTCTTTAGTTGTATCTGTGAGGATATTGCTTATACAAAGAACAGGCTCAGCATCTTTGTAGCTCAGTTCTGATTTTTGCGCTCTGCATTGGCCTCTGCCTTGAGACTGCAATAATTTCATTTATTTTTAAGTACTTACATATTTCAAGTTAATACTTTATGTTCCAGGTTTTTACTTTGAGCATGTTACAAGCTAAAAAGATCCCAGGAACATGTAATTTTGAAAGCCTTTCAAATTCATATCAGTCTGAATTGTTAGAAGTCATTAAGACATTGTTCTGAATTAGCTAACTACAATATTTCTATAGGAGGAGGATGCAGAAGTGGAAGGCATGCAATATAAGACACTAAGAACCTTTCATCATGGAATCAGAGTTGATGCCATAGCATGGAGTCCAGAAACTAGACTTGATGCTTTACCTCCCCAGATAAGGTACTTCTAATAAATGAGTACAATGAATCCCTGTCTCTTATCTGTTTTTCCTAATGCCCTAATACTGGACTAAATTTAAAGCTTATGGGTGAAATGTAACCCTTTAGAAGTCACCGACAAAGTCTCTGAACACTTCAGTAGAACATTTTCATTCTTAGAGTCGTTCTTTTGTTGGTGTTTTTTGGTTCTGTTTCTTGTGCCTCTTGCCCCTCCCGCCAGTGAACTAGCAGTAAATAATTGTTTTCCTTATTCATTATTTTAATGGACCTAAAATGTAGTTAGTTCTTTCTTTCTACATCAGTGAAAAAGGAATTCCTTTAAGAACTTTACTAAGGATGAGACTATTGTAATGGCCTGCTTTATAAAGCTATTTGTAATGGTCTGCATTGTATAGGCTGTGTTTAGGAGCAAGTCAGAGGCTATTTGTGATACCTGTTGAGGTATAAATCTAGAAAGGTAGTTAACTATTAAATATGCACTTAAGAATCAAAATGTTCTCAAAAGAAGCTTGTAAGCCTCTTCAAAATTATGATGGTTGCTTACTGCTGCATTTTTATACAGTCTTTTGTTTAAAATATGCTACAAATTGATTTATGTATTTATGTTTTGGTATTTTAAAATGCTGATAATGGGGTTCTTTTTTGTGCGCTGTAGCTTAACTGCCACTGAAACTTCCCTTGGATGAAGTTATGAGAGGTATTTCAGGTAGTTGATAATTGATTTGGATTTAGTTTTGTAAAATGTTTTGTGTTTCTTTCCATGAAAAAGTATTCTTGGCACTTGACACATGCTATTTTGTAGATAAGTTTCAACTGTAACTCTGCTTGTTGCGAAAGCAGAAAAATTAAGATAGAAGCTTTTGTGTTTTTGTTTTTTTAATCAGAATTTTCCTTTGCATGTCACTTTGCAGGTTTAAACTGAAGGGAAACTGATAAAAAGTCAACTATTGCAGTGTTAATTGACTGAAGGGCTTTTCTTTGTCTGTTGAGTGTAGGTTTTGTACTGCGGCTTCTGATAGGAAGTTAAGGCTATTTACTTCAGACTTGCAGGACAAGAATGAATTTAAGGTAAGGGCAACTAAGCTTATTTTTAAAAAATTATTTAGTCTTTAGTGAAGTCTAATCTTTAACTGCCCCTCTGGCCTATTTTGCTTAATGTACTGTATGAGAGAGACCACTGAACTTATTTTTAAAAAATTATTTAGTCTTTAGTGAAGTCTAAGCAAAATAGGCCAGAGGGGCAGTTAAAGATTAATGTACTGTATGAAAGAGAGCACTGAACTGTGCCAGATCCTATATCCATCATCTCTAGGGAAAATCTTTGTATTGTATATACCTTTCTGTCTCTAATGTGGGAATAACCATAACTATCAGCTACATGATCTTTTGATTTAAAAGTATTTATGTAGCAATTTAACCAGATTAAAGAAAAGCAAGAAGAAGTGTATGGATCATCTAAAATATACTCAGAGTGTTCTACAGGTGAATTTCAACTTGGATACAGTTCCTTTATGTAGAAACCTGTAAAATTTTATGTGATGTTGGTTATTGGACTCCTCTATGAGAAAAGCAGATTTAGTAATTTCTCCTTCATTGGGAACTGGAGGTAGCAACTCTTTCAAACAGTAGAAAATTTAAAGAAAGAATACTGAATTTAGTACATAACTGCAGACAGGTACACTAAACATGCCCGTAGGCTGTCACTGGCTTATTTCTAAGACAGAAACAAAGGAACTGTCTACTTCAAATACAATTTCACTTCCCTTTCTTTCAGTATAGATGGTAGAGTTCTTAAACCAGCAATATAAAAAAAGCCAGGTCTAAATACTGTATTCACTTTATAAGCTGAAGATTGGTTTTCTGGAGATCTCTTTTTTTTTTTTTGCAAGACATGTCAACTCTTATGTCACTTGGATGTGTACGTATTCTTCAAAATTTTACCTTTGAAACAATGTCCCAGTCCAAGTACTCATATTAATTAGATGTTTGTGCTAACCGGTTTGAATTTGTTTTGTTGAGGTCTCAGCCAAGAATAAACAAGGCTAATTAATACTAAAAAATAGGGGGAGAGTGTTCCTTCTTTTTTAATGCTTTGGTATATAATGCCTCTTTTGGTGAGAGTTGTGTTTTTAGTATAAAGGAGAAAAGGAGAGTATTCTTTGAGTGTAAAGGAGACTTTCATTTGTAGTTTGGTAATTTGTATTAGTAAGACAATGATATTTGTCATACAGAAACAAAGTGAATTGTAGATGTCACTTATGTGGCCATACTGATAATGGAATGAAAAAAGGCATGGTATAAGAAGTAAAGTTGGATGTTACTAAAACCCAAAACATCTTTTATTTAAAGAAAATACTTTTTATGTTACTTCACACATGTTCATACCCTTAATTTCCTTCTTTCATGTTTGGCCATCTTACATGGCTTTGTCACCCAGGCAGTGGGATAACTGACATAGTTACAATCAGCTTGGGTGGCCCTTCTAACAAAACATTTCTAAAAGTTCTTAATGCTGTTTATTTGTGAGTTGATGTCTGTCATTCCTTATTAAAGTTATATATTTATATGATATGTGCCAGTATTACGATATTGCAGACAACAGGCTTTAAAGTTAAGTTGTGAATTAAATCTTTTAACTTCTTAGCAGAGTATAAAGTTACTTATTAATTGTGTATGTCTATTGCAATGTTAGAAATTTATAGAACTGTTTGTAAGCACGCAGAAGAGAGAAAGGATGAAATCACTAATAACTGTGCAGATGATGGATGGTTAGTAAGTGGAAATAATAAAATGTGGGGATGAATCTGGTACTACAGGCTCTATTCAGCTCAGTTCACCATCTAAATTCTAATAGTTTGTTTTATTTTGGATTAATAAAGGACCTGATGGACTGTCTGCTAAAATCAATGAGAAGTCTCTTGACTTCAGTGGACACTGATTCAAGCCATCGATGAGCGTGTTTTTTCCACATGTTTAGTAAATATGAAAGCTGTTAATTATTTTTATTGCGGGTTAATTAATGATGAACAGTTCTATGTGTTTTTGCCAAAAACTGAATGTGACAGCTGTGATAGTTCATAACTTTCATACCTCTTCCTGTCCCTATGTCATCTGGTCCTCAGCAAAAGGTATTGTTACACCTTCCAGAGTAGACTTCATGTCTACACCAGCTTTCAGACTACACATTGATGTGGGATACAGCCCAGATTTAATTAAATCAGTAGGAATTACCAATGAGATCTGCCATTTTGTTCATTAGGAACTAATTGCTTCCAGAGGAATAATCAGTATTATAACTTCACACAAACACATCTTTGATAAGTCATTAGCTTAAACTTTTAACATACAAGTTCAAATAAGCAGGTTTATTCTAAAGTAGAATTCTAGTAAGCTGTTTATTACTGAATCAGAATGAGATTACAAACAACACACTTCTAAAATAACAGTAATTTTGAATATACCCAATGAGGTGATTCTTTTCTAGCTTATTATCAATGCATTATCTGTATTACAACCAGAGAAGCAAAGGCGGCAACTCAGTAGCACAGTCTGCTGAGTGCTATTTTTACAGAATAGAATTCTCTTCATGGGTTATTGTTTTCCCAGTTCTGACAAGATTTTTTTCTGGTATCTGACCAACACAAATGACACTTTAAAACATGCACTTCTAATTTAGGGGAATTTATTACATAGTAGTTTTGACTGGATGCCTAGAAATAAATTTGAAATGCCACATTTACATTTCCATTAAGATAGCAATTATTTTTCATACAAAACGTTTGTTGGAGAACTGATTCATCTACCCTTAGGACTTCTTTCTACACAAAATGCTCTGACTAGCAGTTATAAACTTCTACTGCAAAAGTATGTTCATTGAATAACACATCAGAATAATTTTTATGAGAGGTAGTGAGTATAGAGACCAGAGAGCATTAATACAACAGGTGCTGGACATTACAATGTGGTATTTAGGCTGAACAGCCACACCTGTAAGTACTGGAGGTATAGAAGTTATTTTGCCCAAGAAGGAAACAAGCAGTTACAATATCTTGATTATTTGATTGCAGCTGATATGAATAAGCTCCTCCAGTGTCTAATGTAGACAGAAGGACCACAGAATTTAATTTTTGTCAGCTGAAGATACCATGGATGCTGCTTCATTTTTGACACTACAGAAACCTAAAGATCGTTTGATGCTTATGCAATACAAATTAGAAGTGTTGGTTTGAATTTAACGGTGAAGCCAGTACCTTTGTTTATGCCAGCTCCATCACTGGAATTAACAGTCTAAGTAAACTTCATTAAGGATGTACTGAGACTGAGGAAAAAGTAAAAATCTATATTGTTACTGGGTCAGACTTGGTCTAACGTTGAAAATAATCAGAAAACAGCTGAAAATACACATTTTTACCTGAGAGTGAGGAACTAATTAGTGAAAAGGAAGAATGACGACTAGTGTGTTTATATTGGTGGTAATGTTGTCTTTGACACTATCTTCTGGGGTTTTTTTGGACAAAAAGTGTGGAAAATACTTTCTGTGGGTAACCATCTTAATTCCTTATATAGGAATACCTTATACCTATATACTTCTTATCAAGAAAAAAGTAACACCTAATTCTATTCACAAAATCTCTGATGTTCACAATACTTAGTGACCTGTGCTGAACTGGCTTTCAGTAAAGTTTGATACAGTGGTTTCTTAGTAATAGTCAATTGATACCTCAGAAAGGCTATTTCATAAACTTGAGGTTGAGCTCACGATGAACACATGGAAGACTTTGATCCATTGTACGGTACACACTTTACACATGGGATTTTCAGGAGAGGTACAAAATGTGCAAACAAAGCTGAAGGAAGTATGTGATTACAGTCAAAATGTAATCTCTGAACATTTTGTCTTTTGTAGTAAACAATTAGTATGTGTTGCTTCAGGAGGGATAGACAGAGTAATCTTACTGTGTTTTCCCAGTGGAAAAACTGTCTTGATGTAATTATCAACAAGAAACTTGAAGCATACTGAGTTTTCCATTACTTTGTCAACACAACTAATCCAATATTTATGGGTTGGATAAAGCCCAGAACAACAAACAAAAGGTAAAATATGACCGATGGATCTTCCTGAAATCTTTTTCTTCTTTTGAGGTTTTCACTTGGAAATGAATTGTGGCTTCCTTCTCCTGCTTCAAATTTTGTTTAATAAAAAGCATATTTCATCAGAACAGTAGAAGTAAAATGAGGCAGGATATTTGAATTCAGAATGCTGAAAATTTTCAAAAGACTTGGCATTTCTGTCTAAATAGTTTAGCATCATCTTAGGATGTATTAGTTCTAGTATAACACTAGGTTTTAATAAAATTATGAGCTATTAGAAAAAATTAAGTTGGCTGCTGAAAATGTTTCTGTATTGAATTGATGAAGCATTCACAAATTTTTTAGAGAGGGGTATTTAGTTATTGTGCATACTTGAGAGATTTTTTTTTTTATCAGTTCTGCATTTGTTCCTCAGAATAGCTACATTTAGAGAACAGATAGTGTGTTTTCCTTTCAGAAAACTGCGGAACTGGTTGTTCTCATTTGACCATGTTTTCCTGTGCAATCTCTCCATGACATGCTATTATCCAGAGGATATTTTTGTCTCCTTTTCATGACACCTTGCTGGGCAAAACAAGAGCAGCTATGCCATGAGACTTAATCAGTGGGACTGAAGAGGATGGAACAGTAACAGACACATCTACACAAGGATGTGTGCCTGACGTAAAAGTTTAAGTAAGATTTCTGTCAAACAGACCATAGATGCAGTTAATGAGAGAAAATATGGTGTAAATGCTCAGATGGAGCAAACCAGTATCTTAACTGGCTACTGATTTTCTAATGAGACCAGAGATGATTTATTCATACCTAGCCCCCATGTGAATGAATTTGAATGTACTTTAAACTTTGACTGGACTCTGAATTAGATGAGTTTTACATGCTTGCTTAATGCTAACTGTGTATAAGTTTTTTCACTTAGGTATTTGAGGATACCATAAACCTCAATAGATTACTTATGCCTGTAGATACGTACAAAACACTTAATAGAATTGAGTAAAAATGGTGTTTTGGTATTATTGCCAAGATAGCTGAAAAAGCCTTAAAATATGTAAAAATTACCTAACTTTTAATTTTTACTAAAACCGGGTTTTTGCTTTTATTCAGAAAAGCTATGCTGCTAAGTTGGTTTTTGTTATAGATTAAGTTATTGTCAGTAGTTTGAAATAAAAATGTCACGATTAAGAAGCTTCAGGCAAGAACAATTACACAGTAACGAGGTTCCCTTTGAAATTACCTCGTGCTGACTGATAAAACTGTAAATGTTTCCTTTTGAGTGACAGTTCACATGTACATTCACACCATGAGTGCTCCTATCCTGTTATTTGAGAATGGATGATCTATTTATTCACAGTACAAGAAGAGTGTGCACTATACCCCATTTTCTTTCCTCTTCAGCACAACAACATATAAAGCAGGGAGCACAAAGCACTGTGTCTGTTCTTCTCAAATGTTTAATAGAAATTGTGCTTAATTGCTAAGGTGTTGTATGGCTTGCTTGGTTTTGCTTGTACTGTTGTTCCTCATTTTTGGTTTTCTTAAAGTCTTCAGTGTGCATTGTCTTCTGTTTCATCTTCTTTCACTGAGAGTTTTTTCACTGTTTGTTTTTCTAAAGGTAGCCTTTTGGCCTGCCATCTTTAGTGGACAAATCCTCTTCGGCAATTTGTGCTGACTGCTTAGAAAAGGGCATATACTAGACAAGTGGCTGGTTTATTGCACTTTCAGGAAAAACCTCTCTTGCTGCTTGCAGGAACCTCTAGTAAAAACTACTGTTCAAAGCTAGGAGTTACTTACCCGTAATGAGAGTTCTTTAAGATATGTAGATCATGCATACATTCACTTCCTGCTCATTCTTCTCTTTCTTTCTGGATTTATTGTCTTCTACCTTCAAAATTCAGTGGTTGAAAGGAGGATAAAAAGTTCTGGTGCGATTCACTGATCTCTGTTAAACAAGAGCATCAAGCTGACCTCTGTGGTAACTGCAAGAAATAGCGGGGGGTCCTTTCACTTAACAGTATGAATCTACACATGAATTAGATATTTTAAAGAACTCCAGTTACTGATAAGTACTTTTTTTACCTTCCATGTAAAATGATAGCTTTATCTTAACACTGGTACGTCTTTCCTGTAGTGGATCTATTAAATACATTGTGGACTGATGGAACAGTCAGCTCTAAGGTAAAAGTATTTCTGTTTTCTGGTTGGCAGACATTTGATGGCCACTCAGATTACATTAATGATCTGGTGTTTGCTCCCAAAGAAGGTCAAGAAGTTGCAAGTGTAAGTGATGATCACACCTGCAGGTATGCATTTTGTTAAATCCATTAATGAAACAGTAGTGCTTGGCTTTTTCTCAGTGTGTATGCTTTATGCGCTTGCTTAAATAAATAAGCATTTATTTCTTTATATATTTTTAATGGGCCTTCATAGCCCACTAACAAGACTAGTCCACTAACAAACCAGCAAGTGGACTAGTCTTGTTAACCAAGTTGTGGACTGGCTTTTTGTTGTGTCTTGTGGGTTGTTTTTTTTCAAAGCAACATTTTGAACTAACTAGATACAATGTGAAGAAAACTGTTCTGTCTTGGCATTACGTACACTGTAATTTTTCCTGCTGGGACAGGAATAAAAGGCATGAGAATAGGAGAAAGAAGACCTGCTTAGCTCAGCACTGAACTGTACAGACCCTCTCTATCCATTCTGTCATGACATGAGTCAAGTTTAAAACCAACATACGTATGTGAACCTGTCCACTTACCCAAATATATAAGCCTTACTAGGAGGTAGGATTACATAGCCGAAGGACAGTACCATACTAACACCACTGGTACTGGCAGCTCATAGTACCATGATTATAGCTGCTTCAAACCAATGTATTTAGATATTTGTAACTGGAAGCAAAAGGGAAACATGGTTAAATACTTCGAAAAACACTGGTTAAGGTTTTGTAGTACAGGAGTTTTTCCTTGTGAAAAGGTCCGCCATCCCCCTCTTCTAGTAGTGGACACAAACTTTAAAGCTGCTCTTCTTATCCCTCCAATGCAGCTCACAGTTGGAGGCACAGTAGGGCAGCTATGCAGGCTTTGCAAGTCATTGCAGTAGCAGCAAGAGACTTGAGAAAGCATAACCTTTGACTTTTCTTTGTAACGGCTGTGATAATTCAAAACTTGTCTCAGTTAAGGAACTGTTTCAGTTTTTTCTCTAATTATATGAATTATATATTTGCTCATTGAAGTTACCACCATTTCAATTCCTATATAAATGACCAGGTAGTACTCAAGTGAAAAATTGCTTTTTCTCCCCAAGCCGTCTTCTACCTGCAAAGAGAATAATAGCTCTTAAAATGATTACTCTGTGTTTGAGACTTTGTAGAGAGTAGATCATCAACTGGTATAAATCACAGCTTTAGCTGAGCTATTCTGTTGTACATAAATTGAAAATCTAAAAGGTCTGTGATTTTAACACCCCTGGGGAACTCAGAAATACTACTTTGACCTGTAGTCAGATTTTCCATAGACTGTCTGTCCATATTCCCAACAAAATCATTAGGAATGAATAGTAGAAATGTATGACTTATTCATAGCTTGTTCCGATTTATTTCCTATCCTTGATTTCTTCATTAAATCTAAACTAGTATTGGTCTTATTCAGCAAAGAGCTGTTGGAACGTGTGGCCTTTTTTTGTTTTTATGAAATGCTCAGTGTTCCTAAGATGAAAGAGGAAAAAAAAAAACTTTTAAAACCAGTAGTCTAATTAATACTAAATTAAAAGGAAATTAAAATGGTATCATTAATGTATACTATCAAGATTTCAACTTAGTAACTCTGAAAGACATTTTATGCAGTAAAGCATAAAGTCTTTGGTTAAAAGCCATGGGAAGTAAGTAGGATTTTTTTTGGCTACTTGAGTTCTTATTTTTTTCCATTCATGCATGTTGAGCATGAAGACTTTTTATTGAATTTAAAGGTTACGCTTTCAAAACTAATGGAAAATGCATTCCCTGGGACTTACCAAAATCATTCCTTACTTACTGTGTAATTTGCTTCAACAGTAATGTAAGAAGAGGAATAATTCTTCTCTCTCTACTGAATTTCTATCCTGAAATTGTTCTCGGGATACATCATCTGTTAATACCTTTGGAATAAAGTTCTAGAACAATTAGTACACAAACATGAAGTTTTGAGCATTTGAGTATTGTTCTGTTAGAGTCCCACTTTTTATCTTAATAATGTCTTAATACAGTCTTAATAATGTCTTAATACAATGTGTCCGTATGTACAAAATTTATACAAACATGTAAGGAATGATTTTGGTAAGTCCCAGGGAATGCATTTTCCATTAGTTTTGAAACCGTAACCTTTAAATTCAATTTTTAAAGTCTTCATGCTCCACATGCATGAATGGAAAAAGTAAGAACATGTCAGATACCAGCTGGAGAGGCTGTGGTGATGTATTCAATGTTCTTACCTTTAAATTTCGCTATGTCATTCAGGAATTCTTGGTTTTTGCACATAGTCTTTGTTGGCCTTGTTCATCTCACAACACAAGACTGTTTCCCAGCTGTGAGGTACAACTGAATTAAAAATACTGTTGCATAAAAATAATTGCAGTAGCCATCTACGTTAAGTAGTTGTGAATAAAAGTGTTGTGTGCATTCATAGGCAAGTGAAGAGGTATTGGTATGTAAATATGCTGTATGCTTATGTATGCTTTGCACTGAGAATCTCAAAACTAACATAACATTAAAAAGAATTGCTTTTCTGAAAGAAGAGACCTTTGGAAGACGCTTAAAACCCACTGTGTTAGAGTTACTCACAACTGTATTTCTATTAAAGATAAAAATCTCTGTAGCTAAAATTACATCTGCAAAGTTGACTCAAAAATTCAAATCCTGGGTCCTAAATATAGTGTATTACTTCCTTCATTTTGTCCCAAGGATGGCTATGTTACAAGACAGATGAAGCTGTTCACAAGCTTATAGTTAATTTCTATCTTTCGCAGGATATTGTAATTTTCAAATTTTGCTTATTTTATACAATATATATAGTAAACTAATATTGATGAACTCACAGGATAGTTTCTTGTGTTTCACTTTTTTACTCATTTCATAATTGCTTTACTCTTTCTTAAAAAATAGAAAATAAAACTATTTTTAAAGTTTGATTGTGAAATTTAAAGAAAATGGTAGAAGATTGGCAGAGGAAATAGGTAAAATAACTACTGTTATATTAAACTAAAATTTGAATCAGTTTTATTGATGTCATACGTGTTAATGTTGAGTACAACTGAAGTAAAAATAAATAAAAGTAAATATCTTGTGTATACATTAAAAAAAACCAACAACTTAGGCTATTTGTACATTCTGCTGAAAGCCAAACTTGGTCATGATAGGGGAAAAAAAAAGTAAATTACCTCTTGGATTTAATCTAATAGTTTCTTTTCAAATCTAGGGTTTTTTTCTTCATGATCTGCCTTTCATATGTCAGTTTCAAAACTATATAATATTTATGTGTAATTAAAATAATTTGCTTGTTCATTTCTTGATATCATAAGAGCATGTTTAATGAATAAGAAAAAATCTTTTAGGATAGCTTTAAGGAATATTTAATTTCATTCCGTAAAATTATAAAGCATTATACACTTTGAACATTTGCATTGCATTATGTGTAGGAACATGTGCATCCCACTTCACTAATGAGAACTGTGTGCAACTCCCTGTGCACTACTCTTAAGGAATAAAAATATTGCTGGCTTTTTTGTTATGATTTTGAAACACAATATAGGAGGCTGCAGGGATTCAGATGTACAAATGATTTTGTTCTGATACGTAATGAAGCCTCTGCAAAAAGAATATAGGAAATGTTTGGAAAACAGCACAAGCACTGTTGGTAGTTTTTGACACCATCTGATGTTTCTTGAAGTATTTCATGCAAAATACCATCCTGGTAAAACCCACTAGTCTCATATGCATGCTAAAAAATAACCTCTGACTGTTAAAAAGTTAATTCAGTCTGACTGATAACCACCTCATACTGCATCCTCATATTGAATTGAAAGATTACTGACAGTATCAGGCCCTTAATAATAGCATCATGGCAATTTCTTATGATCATCAAGTGCTGGATTGGCTTGTATTTTAAAAAGCTGAAAAGGACTTGCCCATGCCTCTTACTCGCTCCCTTTCTTTTTTTTCTTTTTTTCATTAGTCCTTAAGCTACATCATCTTCCTCTCTTTTTGTGTGTGTAATAGAAAAGAATGTGCAGTTGACTTATCTCCCACTTTATCTGTGAACCTACTTGCCCTTTGATTCCTTGCTGAGTTCTCTTCAGCGGCTTATGCCATGGCTCAATGTTGCTTCATAGAGAAAGACTGTGAATTTATTTATCAGTCACTGTGTTCTCTGTTGCACATAGCACAAATGCCGCTCCATCAGGCGGCCAGTTTTGCTCCCTGGACAGGGATTTGGGGGAAAGGTTTGATATCACTGGAAACTAGCTTAACTAAAGTCTCAAAATTTATTGTAGCATTTCATGTGTTTTTAAGGTTTTTTAATCTGTAATGTATTTGTTTACATGGTACTCTTATGTCTCAATTATTTTTGTGTAGGTCTTTCTCTAGACAATATGAAGGAAAGCCAATGGTAACTTGTTTGGTTTTCTTTGTCTCTTTAATGTGTTGCCAGCACTTGTTGCACTTGAGTCTTACCTTGTTAATTCAATTTCAGGTTTTGGCTATATTGAAAAGTTGTCATTCTCACAAATAAAATATAATTTTGGAGGCAGGAATAAGTATCTTCCCATTCCTAGTGCACTAAATTACGGGTTTTTGCCAAAATTTTTTTAAAAGGTATCTTATTTCATGTTGTTCTGTCTTTATCTGTTTGTTGTGATAGAATTCCCCAGTGTCTAGTCTTTGACATTACACATTTTTTGAATGCATCCTTGTTTGTCCTCCAAATGTAGTTTTACGCAATTTCTGTTATACTTTACAGCTATGATGCAAGTATTAACCAACAGCTTCTGTTGTCCTTCACAGTCACTATGCAAGTATTAACTGGTGTCCTGTTACAGGATCCAGTCAGCTTAAAAAAAAAAAAAAAAAAAAAAATCACTTTCCAAATCAAATATTTGGAATGTTATTTCAGTCTGGTCTTAAGTATGGATGAATAAGACATTAGTTAGGGAGTCTTCAAAATATGCAGATGAAATGGTAGCTATTTCCCATGTGACGCATTATGACTTACGTTAAGGGTCACAGAGTCCTAGCATTTAGTCTAGCCTATAAATTGTTCTAAATAGAAGTTGTTGCATTAGATTTGTGTAGCAGTTACCTTGTATTTTAGAAATTCATTGGCAGAATTGTAATTGAGTTTCTCAGTAACAGTCAGCCCACAGAAGCATATAGTTTTATGTCTTCATGGGAAACAATAAGCTGATAACACTTAACAGCTAATTTTTCTTTGGTTGAAAGGATACAGCTGAAGCTTCACATTTTTGCAAATATACTGCTTAGTCTCTGGCTTTGCTTTAGATAACTTCAGGGGGTTTTCTGTAGTAGTAGCATTGTGTATTTCTTAGACCTATTTCTGAGTGTGCATGTTCTGAAATGCTTATTAGCAAAGTACAGTCAGCTGAGATGCTTCACATAGTAGTGAACATACATGTGCAGTTCCCCTGCTTCTCCTACTTCTACCAACGTTGCAGGGGATAATCAGAATTACATCCCACAGTTACCAGTGAAAAATAAATCAATGCTTGCGTATCCAAGTAGATATTACAAGAAGCTAGAGGGTAACATGGATTTTAACGCCAAAATCTAAAAGATACTAATTACTAATTCTTTAGAAATATTTAGTAACATTGACATTTCCTTTGACCACCAAAATAAAATGGTGAATATGGGTCAGCTTTCTGAAAGAGTATTTACACATTACTCTATGAAAAGGCTTTTATTTCATGAATCAAAAATAAGTGAAGGAGATGCTCTACAGGCACATATTTAGGAACCTCTGTGCTGAGTCAGGAGATAGTTTAAGATGGCTATACCTGGTGCACTAGTGCTAGGCACCCCAAATGAATTTCCCCTTTCTCCCCCCTGCAACCACTTTTGTGGCTTGTTTCGCAGTGTGCTGATTAGGGAGTTCTGCTACCTAGTTCTGCAGCGGTGAACTGTTAGTTGGGCAGTACATTATATTACCTGATTTATAAAAACTTAAATTCTTTATTTTGTCAGTAAAAGAAAATCAATTACTAGAAATTATCCTTAATATTACACCTTTCTCTTCTTCTGAATAGCTACAGGGGATTTCGGTAATTCCACTTCAGCCTTCTGTTCTTTCATGTCCTACGTAGTATTCTCTTCGGATCTTTGATAACCACCTCCATATGGAGTTGGCAGAAGACCTGAGACAAGGCCAGTGTTGGTTGTATTCTCCACGGTGTTAATTGATCTGTTGTCCTGGTTTCAGCCAGGATAGAGCTGGTTTTCTTCACAGAAGCTAGTGTGAGACTGTGTTTTGGATTTGGGATGAGAAACTGTTGATAATGTACTGATGTTTTGGGTTGTTGCTAAGCAGACAAGGACAGTCCAGCTTCTTGTGCTGGCCTGCTAGCAAGGAGGCTGGGGGTGCACGGGGAGCTGGGAGGGGACACAGCTGGGACAGCTGACCCAGACTGGCCAAAGGGATATTCCCTACCATACGACGTCATGCCCAGTACATAAACTGGAGTTGGCTGGGGAGCAGAAATCGCTGCTCAGGGACGGGCTATCGATCACTAGGTGGTGAGCAATCGCTGTATTGGGCATCACTTGTTCTTGTACATTCCTTTGTTGGTATTATCATTGTTGTTTCCTTCTTTCTTTCTGTCCTATTAAACTGTGTTTATCTCACGATAAAACCCACGAGGTTTTCTTCCTAATTCTCTCCCCCGTCCCTGTGTGGGAGGCGGAGTGAGTGAGCGGCTGCATGGTGCTTAGTTGCCGGCTGGGGCTAAACCATGACATCTGTGCACTTCCATTTTCCTTTTCTGAGATCTTCCTCTCCTCACTTGTTGTGGTCAGTGAGGAACAACTTTGTTGTGTGATCTCTGTAACAGGAATCTCTTCCTTCTCCATAGTCCTCTAGGCTTTTCCAGGGTGATAGTATTTTCTTCACAGTGGAAGATGTGAAATGGAGATATAAAGAAACATCAGTGAAGTGTATTAAAGTTAGATATTATTAAAAAAAAAACAAAAACATGCTGGACATTTTTAAGAGTAGGTCAGACAGTAATCTGTAATGGTTCAGGTATAGCTGATCATGCTTTGTGGTTGGGAATGGTATCAGATGTCAAGGTTTGTTCTAGTCCCCACCCCACTTACTAAAATTGTTGGAAATCCTATGTTAAAAGAATACTTTTTTTTACTTTCATCTTCTGGGGATTTGAAAAACACCTGAAGGTTGCAATAGAGGTTTTTTCTTTTACTATTGTAAATGATGGGCTTTATTCAGTTAGGATTTGGTTTTGCTCTCTAGTTAGAATTATTCAGAATTCAGAAAGTTAGAATATAAAATAAGGATCATCTCCACTGCCATAAGACAGGTTTTCAGATGTTCTAATGAATGCTTTGCCAACTTTAATAAAAGTCCATTATGTGATAAAATTACTGCACATATGCAGCATGTCATCATCCATATTCATGCATATGACATAAAATATAGTTGTTCCCGCACAGTCTGAGTATCTTTGCACTTTGAGATAACTGCAGTTGTCATCTGTTTGTTTAATCACAGGATGTGAGTGACAAGAGAAATGTACTAATATCTGAAGAATTTTCTTTAACGGTATTTGCAACTATCTGTATTTTGTGTTAGTTTAAATTTTGTGAGCACTGCAGCATATACTTTCTCAGTTCTTAGTTATTTTAAAAATAATGAATTTCTGAGCAGATTACATATTATTTTTGAGGCTTTATATTATTCAAACTTTGTCCCTTATTTCAACTGTGGTTATTCAAACCTGTCTCCTTTAAATTTATTGTGTAAGCTTTTTTAAATATCAAAAAAATACCACAAGCCCAATAACAAGTCTATACAACAGTGGTTGATTGGGGGGAAGAGGGGAGAAGAGGGTGACATATAGCAGGGTTACAGAAAATAAGGATGTTTGGAGAAAAGTAGACACTAGTTTGCTTTGGTATAAAATCATGGTAATATTAGAAAAGTTTCAAGGACTTTGAACGGGAGGCAAAATGCTCAGTCTTTTTGGATTGATTTACATGATAGGAATGTGGACAAAACTAGAGGGTTTGTTTTAGCATCTGTAGCTGATTTGGTTACAATTACTGACTAACTGAAATTCAGTTTGGCTAATTTTTGGTCTTTGCACATTTTTTACTCGGGTTAGTCACAAAGAAATACTGAAAAGAGTTAATTGAACACATATGTAATTGTAAACTTCCATACCAGCATGGACTTGATGCAGTCCGACAAGGATCTATTTTGATACGTCTTGCCTGGTTTGTTGTTGGGGTTTTTTTTTCAAAACTAAATGATACCATCTTTGTTATCAATAAAGAAGGAAGAAAGAGGGGCATTTATCCTTTTTTCCTTCCTCCTATACTGTTTGTTACTAACAATCTTACCATTCTTACAAAGTAACAGATACAGTTTTGTCATTTTATAAATAACAAAGTTAGGGAGGTAGAAAGCATAAATTTCTGTCTCAACACCTAATAACCTCACTCACTTCAGGGAAGGAAACATGATGGCATGCTCCTTTGGCCAAAATGATTCACCGTCTTCTGTTATATCATAATTTTCTCCCTGCACAGTAAATACACATGGAAAGTGTTGATTTGACTTGGACAAATCTACAAGGCAAAATTTTTGGCAGTAGAAGAAAGTATTGTATGTTTCTAAATTACCTAATCAAGTAGATATTTCATTTTTTAAACGGTTGTCAGGTTTTTGTTTTGACTTTTTTTAATAAGGACACTGATCCTTCAAGATTAGAGACGCTGCGTTTTCTACAGGGAAAACAAATATTTGATCTGTTGTGGTTTGGCATAAGAAAACAACATTGTTCATTAAATATATTTACTTTATTCCCATATATTTTGTCTAGACTTATGATGTATTATTTAAGAGTTTTTTGAAATCTCTTAAATATAAGGCTCTAAGCACCCTGGTGAGATATAAACTAAAAACAGTCTGGAGGAAGTCAGCAAAAATCCTCTAGAATAAACAATAATAGTACATAGCCACTCTTAACTCAAAAGACTGGGCAGAACACTGCTTAAAAAATTGGCTGTTTCTATGGTTTTATGTGTCAGGGAGGAAGGATATATGTGTGTTTGGGTGTGAAAATGCATATAAATAGGATGCAGCCTTGTGGTTCAGACTGATGTTCAAAACTGTGATGTCTTTGTCCTACAACTGAGCTACTGATTTTGTAGGAAAAGAGGCAGTTGAGCAGTGGCTGTGAGGTAAAATAGTCTCGTTTGGTTTTGTTGCATCTTATAAATTAAGTAGCTTCATGGCTCATTAACACTCCTATCGAATGCATCCAAAGAAAACTCGCTCATCACCTAACCTAGTTTTGGTGTTCAGTATACACTTCCCTGTCAATCCATATTGCCCAAATATTGTCAATTTTTAAATTTTTTTTTAAACTGCTTGATATGTCCTGTAAGTTCTTCTAAAGGAAAAGATTAAACTAGCACATGTGATTTGTTTGTTGAAAGCTTGCCACGATCCTTTGTGGGCTAGTGTGTTACCTCTGCCATAGACCCTTTTGTTTGCCTGAGCTTCATTTTATTTTCTTATATTTCCATTATGCAATCTTGTCTTACCAGGGAAAAAATGGAAATGCATCTGTTAGACAAGCAAAATACTTTAGTGCATGGTCTTATCCTTTACATGGTAATGTGGATGATTTTAAGTTGCTTGGTACTTCACGCTAGGTTGCTTGTATTAGACCAGCACTGACCTTCCTGCTTTGTATTGTCTCTGTTATTTATGGTATAGTATAAAGGCTGTAGTGTTGACTTATGAATAAAGTGGGAACGAATCACCTACATACCATGTCTAGACAGATAAACTTGTCAAATTATTTTGATATTGCCCTTTTAAACAGAGGCTCAGCCTAGTTTATCAATGTTAAAATACATTCTCTTCAGCACTGACTCTTACTGACTATTTGAAGTGATAAAGCACAAACACTACTTCATGTGGTCACTTCCTTTGTGAATGTATAGAGGCACTGAAAGTTAATGTATATAAATGGCAATAAATAGTTTAATACATTGGGGTTTTTTTTCCTGTTGCTTTAGGGTCTGGGATTTGGAAGGAAATGAGAAGGCCCATTTTGTTTTACGTTCTCCTGGAATGAGTGTTTGCTGGCATCCTGAGGAGGCTTTTAAGGTTGTGTGTTCCAGCTCTTCACCCTCATCACCTTTAAAATAACAGGAGGGTGGACTTACCTGAACTACGAATCTTTGATGTTGTAGTAGGATTGACGTTTGGGGAGCTACTGTACATTGTAACTGGATATTCGTTGGATCTGCTAACGTGAAGTCACTGTAAAGAATTCTCATTCTTATCGTTTTACCCTCAGTCCCTCACTCCTCCCATCAGAAATATTCCTTCTTGATTATATACATCATTACAATGTTGGTAACTATTCTGCTGATGGCATATTAACTTATATTACCAGAGAAAAATTCATGTTTTTCTCAGTCATGGTAACATGGTTCACCAATAACAGAGACTCTTATAAAGCATGCCAAATTTTGAAAAGGATCTCTTTGAAGTTAGCAAGGGATTTTTTTTGTTGTTGTTGTTCTTGCATGGACTATTATGAAATATGTGCTGAAGAATCAAAACAAATCAATAAATTGTGATTTTATACTTATCTGTTTATTGTACTGGGGAGGATTAATCAGCTGATATATACCAAAATGTCCAGCTTCATTAATGTTCTAGTCCTTGCAATCTTGGATTTATTATTCCTGTTGTGCCAATCAATAACTGCCTTAAGCAGGTCCAAATAGTTGTTCAGATTGCCACAAAAACACACACTTTAAACAGAGAAAAGCAGTCAAATAAGGTATCAAAATATTTACATAGCAATAGGGAAGAAGGATCTCTATTCTCACCACACTTTCCACCAATATCAATATCCGGTCCTTCCTAAGAAAACTAGGAAAACTGTTGATTCAGGTGGTATCACAACTGAATGTGTTTGCTACTCTTTGCTACTGGGCAACTTTGTAAGCAAACAAAATTACTAGATTAGCCCAAAAGCATTGCAATGCGACACCAATCTTACATCGTATTATCTTGTCTTTTCTTTGACCCTTATCAAAGAGTAGGCACAGGATTTTTTTTTTTTTTAAAGAAAACCCCCTTCAAAAAGCTAGTAAAACTTCAGAGGCCAATGGTTGTTAAAAAGCTTATTGTAGGTCAAAATGCTTACTGTGCCTTTAGTTTGCAGTAAAGCATGTTTTGGTGACAGCTTTCTTTTTCCAAACAAACTTTTTTTTGGAAGGCAAAGTTTTTGCCTTCCTTAATTATTTTTCATTACTATCTGAGAACCATTATCTCCTCATGGAGAAAAGCTCTTTCATCGTTTAATCAGAAAGCTTTTTGTACAGTACTTAATAAACAACTACTTGAAGATATTACTTTAATCAAAAAAGTTCAGATAAAATCTGTTGCAAACTGTTACAGGATGAAGCAAGAGATAGTATATAAATTCAGTAAGTGTGAATCCAGATTCTACAATTACACTGATCAATATTGTTATTTCCTTGTACAGCACTATGTCTGTCAGTCAGTTTTTTGTAGTCAGAACAGGAACTTGAAATTTCATTCTAGAAGAGTAACTTTTTGATTTACAATTCTAAAAGCACAGTGCATCTGTGGTTAAGAACTGGTGCTTCTAAGCACCAAAATTATACACATAGATATCTAAAGAAAAATAATGTAATCACTATGTATAACAATGTGACAGTAGTATGGATTAAAGTGCTTTTTATTTATTGGTGGAAGAGTGTTCAGGAGAATGTTTTAGGGTACAAAGTGAAAAATTGTACCTATTTTAATATTATTAAGATTTCTTGAAAGTATGCTAGGTTTGCTATAGAGTAGAATCATAGAATGGTTTGGGTTGGAAGGGACCTTTAAAGGTCATCTAGTCCATCCCCCCTGCAGTGAGCCCCATTTAAGTACTGGAAGGCTTCAATAAGGTCTCCCCAGAGCCTTCTCTTCCCCAGGCTGAACAACCCCAACTCCCTCACTCTGTTCTCACAGGAGAGGTGTTCCATCCCTCTGATCATTTTTGTGGCCCCCCTCTGAACCTGCTCCAACAGGTCCTTGTCTTTCCTGTGCTGAGGGCTCTACAGGTGGACGCAGTACTCCAGGTGAGGTCTCACCAGAGCGGAGTAGAGGGGCAGAATCACCTCCTTCGACCTGCTGGCCGCGCTGCTTTGGATGCAGCCCAGGATACAACTGGCCTTCTGGGCTGCAAGAGCACATTGCCGGCTCATATCCAGCTTTTTGTCTGCCAGTACCCCCAAGTCCTTCTTGGCAGGGCTGCTCTTAATCCCTTCATCCCCCAGCCTGTATTGATACCGGGGGTTGCCCCAACCCAGCTGTAGCACCCTGCATTTGGCTGTGTTGAACCTCATGAGGTTCACACGAGCCTATTTCTCAGGCTTGTCCAGGTTCCTCTGGATGGCATCCCATCCGTGAGGTGTGTCAACCACACCACTCAGCTTGGTGACTTCTACAGACTTGCTGAGGGTGCACTCGACCCCACTGTGTATGTCATTGATGAAGATATTAAACAGTACTGACAAAATTATTAAGACTCATTACGTGCTAAGTTTACAACGTTTATTAATTTCTCTTTAACAGCTGATGGTAGCAGAGAAGAATGGAACAATACGATTCTATGATCTAATTACACAGCAAGCCATTCTGTCCCTAGAGTGTGAACAAACACCCCTGATGTCAGCAGACTGGTGTTTAAAAAATACTCTTAAAATTGGAGCAGTTGCTGGAAGTGATTGGCTAATCTGGGATATCACTTGCTCCAGGTATTTTTATACACATGACATAGGTTTCTTTATTCTCTTAAACAGTACAGGATGAGATGTGGCTGCTTTGCTTGAATGCACTGTGTATTATATCACCTATTCAGTAAATGAAATTGAAAGTGAAATTTCAGGAATTATGAAATCCATACAGAACATCCCCTGGCATTCTTTTTTTTTTATCTGATAAAGAGAACATTGTCTTTTTGTCCATTTGATACAGCACCTTACTACTGTTTACCTCTCACTGTAAATTCTACATGTTTGTTAAAATTTCATTCTAAGTCATAGATACCTAATTATTGAACCATAATAAACTGGATAACTATTTCAGTTTTCCTACTCCAGATTGAGACATAAGATGCAGGAGTGCTCTGTTTTCCCTCAGCTTTTTCACAGAGAGTAGACAATGTGTCCCCTTCACTGTTAAATGGTACATGCTTTTGGTACTTATTGCATGAGCTGTAGTTGTTTGCAGAACAGTTCTTTACCCTGAATGTCTGTTTTAGTTATCCACAGGATAAGAGACCTGTCCATGTTGATCGAGCCAGATTATTCAGGTATAACTGTTGTCTCTATTCTGTGGTTTTAGTCTATATAAATCTGTGCACATGCAAGGAGTAGTTTGTTTAAGGACCTGGCTGTGTCGCACTTAAATAATTTTTAGGGTGATCTGGTCTATAAACTTTGAAATTTGTGAATTACCTACATTTAGTATATATGTGTTACATTCCCATGATTTTTTTCTGTTTTACAATAACATGCATATCGGGTTGTGGGTGGTGAATAATTTACAAGCCAATTCTCTGAATTTATTGTTCTGGTGTTAGTAGAATATTTGACAGCATCACACAGTCACAAGGGAGAGAACTCCACTTTGTGTGCACTTCTGATAGTCTGCTAAGGGTTATTTGAAAAGTATGTTCATTTTATTCATAGGTGGTCCCAAGTGAGTGAAAATCTGTTTGCAACCACTGGATATCCAGGAAAGACAACTACTCAACTGCTTGTTCATCATTTAGGACATCCTCAGGTAAACTTTTGAGTTCAGCTTTTGACTGGAATTACATCTGTTCTCTTCAAATTAGCCTTATAAATAGTTAAAAGCCACAGTTAAAAACTAGCCCAAACCATCCAGAAATGCTACTTGGTCTACCTATTTTGTTTTGTGTCATCCATGCTAAGGGGGAAAAAAAAAAAAATCACACCAGACTTAACCTGCTATTTTAAAAGCTGCATCATCTGTATGTTTTATTTTGCTTTGCCTTATCAGTGCTAAGGGGAATAAAAACACATTTAACCTGTTACTTAATAAATTTTTTAGTATTCCTAGTTCTAAAGAGGCTAAAACCAGCTTTTTTTGTAATTTACAGATTTAAACTAATTCTATTTTAAATAATGAATGAAAATGTATCTAGAGACAATGAACACAAAGCATAGGAAATATTTTGGTTTTGTTGGTGTTAGTATACATTTGTAATGCTTACAGTAAAAATATTACCTCCAAACATAGTAGTTGTGAGTATGCTTAAATTACAGGAAGTAATTTCATTAGAAAAGGTTTCTAAGTTTGAAAGCATGCCTTTAGAATAGTAATAGTGAAAATAGCTGAAACAATTTGTTATCATAGAATATTGTGCTGTATCTTACTTAAATGTAGTAAGTAGTTACTGGAACTAATCAGATTTTTCATTTGGATTTCTGTTGTATTTAAACTGTATTTGATTATACAACTTGGTATATGTGGTATAGAAATCATTTATACGGTATGTTGTATTGATATTTCTTTCTCTCCCTTTTTTTTTTTTTGAAAGCCCATTCTTACTGGCACTGCAGCTGTAGGATCTGGTTTGACATGGCATAGAACTCTTCCACTATGTGCAGTTGGAGGAGACCATAAAATTTTCTTCTGGGTAACTGAAATGTAAAATAACCATTTGCCTTCAACATGAAACTTTACAGCATAATGTCTCTTTTCTAGTAAAACGAAGGAATGTACTCTCTGTACTGGTATTTATTCACTTGGCGAACATAAGAACAAGTAAAATATGAAACATTTGTGTTTTATTTTCAGCTTGCAAATACAAGCGCTTTTGTAAAATCAGTTATCATACGTCTGATACTTGGTTACTTCCCTTAAATAAAATGTACACTTTTTTAACATGGTATTTGGTGTGAAATGAATTTTTTTAAGGTTGGGGTTTTTTTAAGAGATCTTGTATGCAGTAATCTCAGTCTGGCAGTCTTGCTTAGGTAACACAGCTCAAATACTTTGAAATTGTCCAGAATACCTACAGAAAGAACATCTGTCTCTGTATTCGCTTTCCTGATCATCACTATCTTATAAGAAAGAAATGCAATAATGCACTGTCATAAAATGTTGTCTGTGAATGTATTTGCTGAATAAACTAGTTACCAATAACACTGAAGAAGCTAATGGTATAATCGAAATGATAATTTTAAGAAGTATTATTTCTCTTAAGATGACAGAGGAATTTACTTCAAGTATGCCAAACAGCATGTGGGTTTTTTCTGTTTACAGCCTTTTACAGGAAAATAAAAGACATCCTGCTTTCTAGAAGCATATTTTTCTTGTCCCTCCCATACAAGACCCAGAAATGAAATAAAAGAGGAAAGAGTAAAAGACAGAGGCAGCTCCTGTCTTCAGTATCCTTTTTGCATGCTTTTGCAAGTGAAGTGAGATCAAAAAATTCAGCTAGTGTAACAGCTGTTTACAGCATGGTAGCCATCCTTATTAGCAGTAGATAGATTTTAAAATGCTCTCTTGTTGTCCCTATTTATGCTGGACACATACAACCAATTCAGAATTAGGACAGCAAAAAGTGAGATTAGAGTCACCCCTGTTTTTTATTTCTTATAATTTCTTTTCCTTCAGAGATTTTGCTTTCCAACTGCCACCAAAATCTGCCTAAAGGTGAATGTAAAGTTCCTCATAGATAAACCTATATTCAGTATTGTCTATTGAATCTCATCCTTTGTATGAGAAAGGACTTAATTTCCTAAAGGTTTTAAAGTTCTGTTTATTTTACTCACAAAGGTGTTCTACTGACTGCCCACTTTAAAAAGTCAAATGTGTAAAGCAGTCCTCTAAGGCTTGTTTTGGAAAAGTTACTTTCCTTTTTTTCTGTTAAGTACTATTATACTTCTAAAGCATGTTCATCTAATTGCAATACTTGTTAAGGTTTGTAAGTAACTATGGGTTGTTGACTAATTAGAAAAAAAAAAGTCATTCTAATGCAAAAAAATGTTAATATCTGCAGGTAAGTGAATGAAGATGAACTCTTACTGTGTGCATTTGTAGATTTACATAAGTTACCAACAAACTAAAGCTGCTTACCATCTGTTTCAAGATACTATAATCATTGGATTGTATTTATCAATGTAAAACACTTTTAATTGAATTACTAGAGAATTTTTCTAATACTGTTATAACCCTGGAAGGTCTTTTTAACCTCTTAGGACTGTCATATGTACTTTAAATTGAATTTGTTTGCCCTTTTCTAAACAAGAAAGACTTTTCATGTGTAATCACCATTTTCTTCCATGTTAACATTCTCACTACTCTTCTTTAATATGCCACAAAACAAACAAAGAAACAAACCAGCAATAATTAGCATAGATGATGAGTTTTCTTTTGTGTAGCTGATAATATCCCTGTCTTCATGAAGTGTAATACAATGGGACAATTTCAAACTATTTGTAAGACCTTTTTTACTTTGTCCATTGGGGTTAGTTACCGTCTGCTGCAGCTTGATCTCCAGTTATCCTTACTAAGGAAACAAAACCTGAAATTATCACAGAATTTATTTGTGCTAATTTTGGAGGAAAGTAATGCCAAATCTCAAATTAAAACAAGTTCTATAGATAAAAATTAGAGGAGTCCAAAATACTGAAATCTTAAAGACCGCTCACTTTCCTAGGCTTTCAGTGAAAGAGGTAATTATTAAAGTGATATTTGAGATGCTTGTACAGAAAGCAAGGAAATTATTAA
Organism: Phaethon lepturus; assembly: GCF_000687285.1. Taxonomy (NCBI): domain Eukaryota; kingdom Metazoa; phylum Chordata; class Aves; order Phaethontiformes; family Phaethontidae; genus Phaethon; species Phaethon lepturus. Next base: position 6,571 of record NW_010537201.1, on the reverse strand, counting down.
ATCCAACAGCTGGATGCCACAAAGACAGGGTAAGTAGAGTTGGTGTAAGGGTATCCAACAGACTTAAATGAAGATAAATATTTTGGTATTACAGTAGTGTCCAGTCAAATCAATTGCATGCAACCTTTTGACCTTTTTTTCCAAATCTCATTCACCCACCCACATATAGTGCAACCAAAGCAGATTAAATAATAAAAAGGAGATAACCTTATAAAACCCTTTTGGGTATCCCAGCTGGCTGTAAGAAAACATCAAAAGTGCAGAACAAGCAAAGTAGCACAGAAAAGTTGATAAAAGTGCAAATTGGTCTCACAAGTTAGTAACTATTTAGCATGCAACCAAGAAGATTATAGCAGTGCTGTCGTTCCAGTGTCTTTGCTGTAGTGGTTTCTGTGGACAGTGTTTGGTCATACAGGATTGGACTGAATGGTTTGCATTTGAATATGCTACTTCACTGAGCATCTCACTGCTTGTCTTAATGTTGGAGTTTTCCAGTGCCTGTTCGCTTTATCCTGTAATAGTTTGTGGGGGGCTGTACTTACAGGCAGTGGTCCTGCAGCAAGAGCTAGGAGCTGCATCTTCCCAGATAGCATCATCATGCCTTTGGTATCATCTTCTCGATTCATTTTTGATCATGTTCCAACATGTCCTTTTTTCTCTGTCCAGTTAGTCACTAATTTTGAGACAAAATACCACACTGCAGTGCATCTGAGCTTTTCCCTTACCTGTGTATGTCTTTTCCCTGAGACTCATTGGCAGATGTCTTCCTCCCTCAGAACTGGAAGGACTTCTGAAGTAAAAGAAACAACATGTTATTTTTCTGATCATGGAATGAAACATAAAAATAGGCCTCCTTTGATTTTCATGACAAAGCTGCATGTGAATACTATAAAAATTGTTTTATTTAATCTTTATGGGTCTCTCTCAGAAGTTTCTGATGATTTTCTTGGCCAAAACTGATGCAACGATTGCATCCTGAAACCATCTCAAAATACTACACTGTAAAGTGGAAGTGGTGGTAATCCCAGTAAAACTCTTATTTTGATATTTTTAAATTACTTTAAGACAGAATGCCCTGGTCTGATATCTGCTGAAATTTCAGACTGCTTCTTCCTATGATACTGATGGAATTTGCACTACATTCAGCTTTCAGTAACAGATATAAATTAACCAGGCCATACCTTCCTCTAGCTGCTATGCGGTAGCTTGTGCAACAGAAAATTCCTTGCATGGGAGGCCTCCAGCTGCTCGTTGCTGTTTGAATTTGCCCTATGTTCTGTGGAAACCTCTATATTCATTACAGGTGAGTGCAATGAATACAGACAGATTATTTCTAGGTGAAATGTATTATTTGTGCTTTAAATAATTATTACTCTCCAGAAGGCTGGCTATTTGATGCAGAACACACATAAGCGATGCACCAGCATACAGGTGAAATTTTCAGAGTGCGGATAAGCAGCCAGATAAAAAGTCTTTGTGGTTCTGAGAGGAAGGGTGGGACTGGGGCACTGCTGTCCTTCTGGATGTGTAGTGAAACTGATTTTTTTTCCTGTCCATTCTCAGAGCAAAGCTTTACATAGCACCTAGCTATGCAGGATATCATATGCTATACTCAGTACCTATACTGACGAAGGTAATTTGCATTAGGTATGTGCAGGTGCATTTTGACTATGACTTTTTTTATTTAGAATTGCTCAAAACCCAAGGGGGCAGAGGGCGAAAATTCTTTCATTCTGTAGTTAGCCAGGAGGCTTGATTTTAGTGCTCTGTTTTTAAGGACTACTTAAAACTCTTTACCAAGGATTGGAATGATCTTGCCAAGTTCAAGGCTCTTTGTATTACTTCTTTCCAGAATAAAG
>NW_010537201.1:0-4681 GCF_000687285.1 Phaethon lepturus | reverse complement strand
GAGGAGAGGGGTGGGTGGGGGGCGGGAGAAAGAGCAGCTAATGTTTTTAGCATGTTCCCCATATTCTTCCATACAGAAAAAAATAATGAGTTAATCCTCTGATGTTGCCTTAGCACAGTACCTGGAAAATTTAAACTCAAAGAGCCATTTTCAGGGAACTGCACACCATTTATCATTAATTTTGGTTTTATTTTTTTAAAAAAGAACCTACATAACACCTGACATTTGTATTTCTCAGTCTATTTAACTGTCAAGGGTTGATAATTCCCTGAACCTTCTGTTTGCTAAATTTGTACATATTCAGACATACCTAAATTATTGAGATAGACCTTTTTTTAATTCGGTTGAGGGAAAAAATCATTGAGGCAATATCAGTTTCATATAGAAAGCTTTGCCAGAATACCCTCTGCAAGCATGGATTTAGAAGACCCCCATGGGAAATAAAAAAAATGTTAATCCACACTCTGACCTTTTCAGCTGTTCATTGGACCACCTTAGTAAAAATAACTATTGCCCCTATGGAGGATCAGGTGACACCATGTCTGGAAATTTTTTTGGATCAGCTTTTTGTTGCTGTTTAACTTGCCTCTCAATTGTATAGCTATTTGAGTTCTGTGCTGATTCTAACAGAATATTGTGTCTTGGGACCTGTAACAGTATATAAGCACACAAAATGCATACGAACATTGGAAGTTACAGTAGCACTTGCCAGTTTTTTACAGCTTGTGCTGTTTTGTTTTGCAATTGACAAGAGGCTCTGATTTTGCACAATATAAAAATATATGTAGCAGATCAGTTTCAGTGCTTTGAAATCCATGCTGTTGCCTTTACTTTTTAGTCTACATTAATCACAAGACAAAAGATTTTTTACTAATGATTAAGACAAGGCTTTGATGAGTTTTCTGTACACACAGCTTTTGCACTCCAAGTTAGCCTCAGCATCTCTGAGGTTAACATCTTCAAAATACTAATGTGCAGCTGAACTGCATTTCAGTAACTCTTAAACAGTCTTTAATCTTTCCTTCACTGAAAGGTGGAGCTACATGACTGTGTCTTTAAATGCCTGCCTATATAAGTACATGTAGGGTATAAACTGCCAGCAGTTATGTACTGTACAGTATTTGTTCCTTAATTTGACATTTATCATCCAGTATGGGTGCTGGTACAAAATACATTTTCAAAGAGTACACACTGCAAATCTGGATATTATCACTCAATTATTTTTTCTAAGTCCTCCCATTGGGCATTCAGTCTTTAATAGTTCCAGTTTAACAAACTAGTTCAATTAAAACATTCTTAAGTGGTTTTGGAAAAATTTGTATCATTTTCACCTACTCTTGTTTTTCATGTTTCATACACTGCATTTCCTAATTCCAGCTGGGAGAAAAAGTGCTGTGCTGCACTTTTGTATTCAGTATTTTTGGCCAAATTAAAAGCAGGAAGTACCAGAAAGTTCACAGAAGAGCATATTCTTGTGAGATTTCTTTTCGAGCTTTACAGACCAAGAGATTCAGATCAGATTTGACTAAACATTTACATTATTAAATTTCTGTGATATTGCCTGAAAAATTTGTATTATGGACATTTTATGGTAAACAAGATTAATTCTTCTTCAATACAACTTAGGGAGGTTTTTTGAGGTAATTAAGGTGGCAAGATAATTCACTTAAATAATTTAAACAGCTCCTTTGCCCATCAGAAATTTGCACAATTCCTATAAGCTAGATTAAACCTACTGAACTTTTTAGGCTTATTCTTTGCCCTTCCTTTGGGAGATGTGAGAAATTGCCAGGTACCTGTCATTGCTCCAAAACATAGTATGAAACACAGGTTGTTCAATAATTCAAACAGCATGGGCAAAAAGACTTTGTTTTAGTAAGAGTAATAAGGACATGTGTGTGACAGCAGGTTAGTATGTAAACTTGAGTAACAGAGTTAAGTGCTCTGTGTACAGCTACCATGGATTCCATATGTGTATTTGTAAAATGCTTAGCAAACTGAAATAATTTGGAAGTAAATTGAGAATTTTGTTAACTTTTAAACCAAAATTAGCATAGCACATTTGGCTTCTAATCTTCAAGGTATTAAAGTAATTAGTGTGGTTTTGTTCATCTCATCACATGCGAAGCTTCCTACTGATGGCCTCAGACTATGGTAGATTCTAAATTTAGATAGTTTTTTTATTAAAGGTAGCAGTATTTATATGTAGCCATGAAGAATTTTCACCAAATATTTTCTCTACACTCTGTTTGCATTCACTGCTGTAAACAAGGACCCCAAATCACCCTCACTTGTCTTGCCTTTCAGTAGTACACAACCTTTGCATTTAAATTAAGTAAAGTTTTACTTAACAGGTTGAGCTGTTGGTAATCTTTTGTTCCAGTGTTATAACAACCATAACACACATCATCATTCTAGGATTTTTCATTGTTTAGCCTAGATTCTCCAAAACTTAGCCCAGATATCAGGACTGGGAATTCAGTGTTGTTTGACATCCCATCCTTTTTCCAAAGGATAGATTCTTTTCTGAATTGATTATTCCTCGCTAACACCAGAATAAATTCTGAGTCAACGACAGTTTTCACGGAATAACCCAATAGATGCAATTTCCATATACTGTTCGAGTTCGGGTTTAGTTACAAATGCAAGTGTGCATAATGGTCTGTCTGGAGCCATGTCTTTGGGGATTTAACAGTCACTTGTCATCTTTCATTCATAGTTAATGAACGTGGGGGTTAGATGCATGATCTATACACAGCTGCCATTCCTGACTCTCCATAAGGGCAACATGTCCTCAAATGTTTAATATGGCTTTGATCCCAATCAGTTGTCTGGCCAATCAGTCCGAGAGAATAGAAGTCTTACCTCATAGAAGACCTGCTGAAGATGCAGAAACCAGATTATTTAGTATTATTCAAGATGGGGCCAAATATACTTTCTATTTGGCTCACAATCTCCTGTACGTAACTATATGTAACTAGATACCACGTTCAAAATTTTATTAGCACAGATGGTAGACAAATTGGCAGTACCAGATCAGGTCCCTTTCCTAAGCCTTCTACAGGCTTTCACTGTGCCTAGCAGTTTCAGCCAGTACAGCGCAATCAAGCACAGCATAAAAGATCAGATATGTGTCCAACAAAGAAGTATTTATGTTGCTGATCTCCTGAAATGTAATGGGTGAAGTTCCCCGAGGTAGCAGAGTTATCTGTATTTTTGCTACCAAAGCCACTAAGGTCTTACTCCATAACCCTGCTCACCATACTCTGATGTTCAACACACACTATGGCTGATTTGATTCAATGAATGAACCAAGCAGAAAACAGACCCTCCTCTAACACTAGTTCTCTGCCAAGATGGTAATTTGAACTGCCTTAAGGAAGGGATCACCATGTGCTGTAACTGACAAATGGTAAAATGAGGGCATGTAGCCATCAGTGGGAAGTGAGAGAGAAATGGGAAACCCTTTCTGATGATGCAGCCTGTTAAGAGTGGTTCGACCCACATTTGTATTGGGATTCAACTTCTAAATGGTCTGATCAGTCCTTTGAATCTGTCATAGAGAAAAACAATACAAGCAACAACTTAAAGATTAAAAAACAGGTTGGTTATTTTCCAGTTAGGGAATTCTTCCAGAGGAACATTGGCAAACTGACAGACTATTTCCCCTTTTCCTGGAGCCTGAAAGGAATAGACCTACTTAGACCCAAAGCTTGAGAATCAAATGAAAGCAGCGATAGGTATTGCCGAACAAAACAAATACGTTAGGCCACAGCTAGGTTTACCACACCCCCTTTTTTCCTTTTGCATAAGCATTGAGGTACAGCGATCTTTCCTAACGTGGTTACAGTGACACTTTTGTCATCTTCTGAAGATCCCGGGGTCATACTGTGCTTGTTATTTTCATTCTCCATATTCAAAGTGTGGCCCTTCACCACCCAAACAATGTGTTAAGAGCACAGAAAGTTTCATCGCTGGCTTTTCTCATTATTGCTTTGATGTCTGACTGAAAGCACTTTACCTTCAGAACCTGTGTTACACCCAGGACTTGCCCTAAGGCTGTGATGTCCATACCGGCGTAAATCAATGTGATCTGAAGGAGGACCGCGCTCGGGGCCTCGGCTCGCCGGGGCCGGCCGGGCCAGGGCCCCTCTGCGGCAGGGACGATTTGCAGCACAAACCACCCAAGTTTCGGGAAAAGCTGTGCGTTTATACTTCAGGAGCATCTGGCCACGATGGCTTGGTCTGCACGTTGCCCTGTCGCAGAGACGGCTTACAAAGAGACGGGCAGAGGCTGGAGCAGGAAGCGAGGACGCAAACGCTGCGCAGAGCCACGGGCTCCCGCCCGCCCCGGCCCTGCAGCCCTCACCGCCGCGCTTCCTCCCGATTTACGCCGTTCCTCGAACTACGCTTCCCATGATGCATTGCCCGGCAGAGGAGACCGCGCATGCGCAGCTCTCCGGGCGGTGCGGCCCGCGCACTTCTCGGAGTGGAGTTTTTGTTTCCGGGCCGAGGTGAAGAGGTCGCGTGCGGAGCGCCAGGGGCTTCCGGGGTGCGGCGGGCGGTGGCCGGCGGGCGCAGGGCTGCTCATCATCCCCGCGGGGATGGACGAGGACGGGCTGCCTATTGTGGGCTCCGGCATTGACCTCACCAAGGTACGGGCTGCGGTCGCCCGGGGGTC
>NW_010537200.1:0-3058 GCF_000687285.1 Phaethon lepturus | reverse complement strand
GGTATTGATTATTGGTTTGTCATTTATCGGATTTTGGTTATTAATGGTAAAATTTGCATCAGATATGGGAGGGTCACAGAGTGGCAGAATTCTAAAGAAAAGTCCATTAGGATGTGTTTTACAGCATTAGAAAGATCTGGGGGGAGTGCCGGGAGGAAGTGTCAGTAGAAAAACTTTAATTAAGTATTGTAATCAGTGGTGCCCTCTCTATAAACTAGATGATGGGGAAAAATGACCCTTTAACGGGACATTGAAATATAATACATTATTACAGCTAATGTTGTTCCTTCAGAGAGAGGGAAAATGGGATGAAGTGGTTTATGCAGATACGTTTTTCACATTGCAAAATCATCCTGAATGGCAGAGAAATTGTAGAATTAATATACCCCCTTGTGAGCCCTTTTGTCCTGGCTCTGGAGAAGGAAAAAGGGAAAGAACTAGGAAAATTGAAGTGCTGTTGTTCAGCATGTAGTATAGGGCAAAGATGTCTTAAGTTAAGAAAAAAGGGGAAGTCAGAGGAGAGGCTAGAAGATTATATCACATCACTGCTGGTTTCGGCGCCGTTCACTCCCTCCCCTTTAAGGGATGCCGATACTTCTGATGAAGAATCTGCATCTGAAAGTGCTGCCTCAGATCCCGTGACCCGAAGCAGAGTTCGACCAACAATACAGGCTCCCCTCAGACAGGCTATGGAACCTGAAGGACCAACACTAATTAAGGTCCCTTTTTCAATGAATGATTTGGATATGTGGAAGGAGGTAGTGAAAAATTATAGGGACAACCCAATAGGGATAGCTAAAAGATTTGAGCTAATAGTAAAGAATCAGGACCCGGACTGGAAAGATATAGATCTAATGTTAGATGCAATGACAGAAACGGAAAAACAGTTAGTGGTTAAAACTGCTCGGACACATGTAGAAGCCCTTATTACTGCAGGGACATATACAGGTGGAGTGGATAATCATGTCCCTCTTACTGATCCGAGCTGGGATCCCAATGATCACATGGAATATAAACAATTGAAATCATATCGGAAATGGATAAAATTTGGGCTTGAGAATGGGATTCCAAGGTCAGTAAATTGGTCAAAATTGTATGAGGTAAAGCAGGGTCATGATGAAACCCCCTCAGATTTTCTGGAAAGATTAAGAGGAGCCATGCGTAAAAGTACTACCTTGGATCCTACCTCAGATGTGGGAAGACAACAATTAGTTTCATTGTTTTTAGGACAATCATCAGAGGATATAAGGAGATAGCTTCAAAAATTAAAAGAACCAGATGTGAGAGATTTGGAGAAACTAATACAGGAAGCTTAGAGAGTATACAGGAATAGAGAAACTGCTGAAAGGCAAAGATTAGGCCAAACAATTGCTATGGTTACTGTGGATGCTTTGAACCATCAGACTGGAGGCAGTCAAAGATTCATCAGAGGAAGGGATCGAGGAGGATCTAGTAGAGGTCGAGTGGGAAATTTCCGACCACCTTTGGGAAAGGATCAGTGCGCTTATTGTAAAGGACAGGGACATTGGAAAGGAGAATGTCCTGGCTTGCCAGGAAATAAGATGTCTGCTACAATAGCAGAAGCGGAGTGACAGGGACCTGGGGAATCTACCCTAGCAGATCCGCTAGGGGAACAGAAGAAAGAGGTGGAATTCTTAGTAGATACGTGAGCCTCATATTATGTTCTAAATCAGCAACTAATTCCCGTAGATAGAGAATTTGTAAGTGTGGTAGGCACCACAGGCCAACAAGAAAAAGCCTTTTTCCTACAACCACTTAAGTACAAGCTAGGAAAACATATTGGAATGCATAGGTTTTTGTATATGCTCAGGTCTCCTAAACCACTTTTAGGAAGGGATTTGTTAGAACAACTGGAAGCCAAAATTGTTTTTGAAAAAGGGAAAATTGAATTCAAAATTAAGGAAAATCAGCTCATAGAAATTTTAAGTTTAGCCTTAATTCAGACAAAAGAAAACAAGCAAATACTTCAGGAGATCTTGGATCAGGTTTTTCCAGGAGTATGGGCGTCCAGAACCCCCGGAAGGGCTAAAAATGCCGCTCCAGTAGAAGTTAAACTAAAGCCCAGGACAAGACCAGTTCGAATTAAACAATATCCCCTAAAAAGGGAAGATAGGGAAGGAATTAAAGAAATCGTTAATGACTTTTTGCAATTGGGATTATTGGTAGAGTGTGAATCTGATTATAATACTCCTATTTTGCCAGTAAAAAAGCCAGACAGGAAGAGTTACCGTTTAGTGCAAGATTTAAGAGCCATAAACAATGAAGTGGAGGATTTGTACCCGTGGTGGCGAATCCGTATATGCTACTGACTAGGTTAAAAGAAACTCAAAACTGGTTTACCATTTTGGATCTAAAGGATGCCTTTTTCTGTTTACCACTTTCCAAAGAGAGCCAGAAAATGTTGGCATTTGAATGGGAGAATCCCGATACCGGGAGAAGAACCCAGTTAACTTGGACAGTGTTACCACAAGGGTTCAAAAATAGTCCAACAATTTTCAGGAACCAATTAGCCCGGGAGCTTGAAGGATGGAATCCACCATCTCCAAATGGAACATTATTACAATATGTAGATGATTTATTAGTTGCTATGACAACTGAGGAAGAATGTATTCAATGGACTATTAGTTTGCTGAATTTCCTGGGACTGAGTGGTTCCAGAGTATCTCAGCAGAAAGCCCAGTTGATCCAGACACAGGTAACCTACCTTGGATCCAGGATTTTGAAAGGACAACAAGAGCTAGGAACAGAGCAAAAGGAAGCTGACGTGCAGAAACAAACTTCATTATGGGATATTGGTGAAACCCTTGTATGATTTGTTGAAAGGAAGCCCTTCACTGTTAGCTTGGACTGGAGAAGCAGAAAGAGCCTTTAAACTATTAAAAGCTGAATTAATGAGAGCACCAGCCTTTGGACATCCCGATGCGTCCAAACCATTTTGGCTCTTTTCACCTGAAGAACAAGGCATTTCTTTGGGCATATTGGCACAGCGATTGGGGCCATATGTGTGCAGTTGCATACCTCTCTAAACAGTTAGATG